>NW_009646926.1:251809-268518 GCF_000708025.1 Charadrius vociferus | reverse complement strand
CCCTTCCCTTCCCGCGGGGCTGCGGTGCTTCCCTGGCAACCCGTCCCGTCCCGCCCCGCCCCGCCCAGAGCCGGCGGCGGGACGCGGTTCCCCACCCCAGCCCGTCTGGAGGTGTCAATAAACAGCGGGGAAGGCCCTCAAGGACTGCTCTGGAGACAGCAGGGCACGGCGTTCCTGGAGCAAGGGCCACATTCGCTCACGGTGGAGCGAGGGACTTGCTGAGTGATTCCTGTGGTATTTACTTTGCCGTTGTTACTGTTTATAGTTAGTTTATAGTTTGGAAAGCAGTGCCTCTCCTTACTAGTTGTTTTCCATACCATTCCTGTATCAAAGTATCTGCCAGCCATACCTTAGTTAGTCTGTAAAGTTACAAAAGCGGAGAGGTCTCCTTTCTTTTCCTTTCCTCAAAGGGGGTGGTTTCTTCTAGCACACGGGTCTTTATCTGCCTTCTGGCAGCGTAGGGCTGCTCCCCAAGGGGGGTGAGATGGCAGCCGAAGGTGGGTGCAGCACGGGCAAGGCCCTCGCCGACAGCGCTTACCTCTAGTCCTAGACGAGGCCAAGCAATGGGTCAGGTCCCGAGTGAGCAGCTTGGAGACAGGACTGGAGACAAGGCTCCAAGGCACAGCCAGGGGAGAGGGCTGGAGCAGTTACAACTACAAAGTAGCTCGGGCAGGGTGGGAAGGCCTGAGCAGAAATGGAGCTCCTGGACCAGAGGGTGCATAGGTGCAGGTCTCAGCTGAGGCTGCTCAGGGTAATTAAGGCCTGTTGGAGTCACTGACAGCTCCCTGGACTGCCTCAAAAGGACAATTCTGGAGCATTCATGGCCAAGACGACTTTTCTCTGTATGTCTTGAGCTTCCCTCAAGGCACAGTGAAGGCCTAATTTATACCTGCACATGGCTTTTTATCTTCAGATCTCAGAGTTGTATGATGCAGGTAGTCTAAAAGCATGCTATTGCTGCCTTTTCTGCTTGAGAGCTCCAATGTGGACAGCAATGTCTGCATCCATTTAAGAAAATTTATCTATTGTAAAAGCAACTTTGATGATATTGAAGTTGTGTGTTTTGCACACCTTTCATCAAACAAGCAAGTCTTCCTTGCTTCAGTTTCGCTAGCTTTCACAGTGCTTAACAAGCCCTCGGTTCCAAATCCAGGCTGCCTGTACCACACTCTAAGTAACCATTGGTTTTGCTTATGGGAAAAGTTGCAGGCACTTCTTTTTTATTGTTTTCACTTAATGTGGTTCCCTGGGAACAAGCACCTTTCAATTGCCAAACATGGGATCTTGTAGTCGGCGACCCTGCTCTTGTCAGTTGAGTGAAAAGCTGTCATGGCTGGTAGTGTTCTAACTGCCTAGCTGGCTGACGTGGCTGTAAAGATTGCCATTATCTTAAGCTCCTAGCCTGCAAGAAAAAAAAAGAGACACATGCTGTTGGGTGGTAAGTGCATGCAGCTTTTATGAAGCAAACGGAAGCAGAGAGGGTTCAGTACTTTGAGTATCAAACTGGTTGCAAGTTTAGCTGCAGATAAGAAGATGCGTTTCTGGATGGCTAGGAACCTTATTTTGTTTAAATGCATGAAAAGTGCCCTTCAGATTCTAAAACATGAGTTAATGTACATTTAACGGTCTGTTATATATTGGAGACTTTCAAAACACTCTGCAATTCTGACCATCGGCCACTTCATATTCATCCTGCTCCTTGGCCCTGGAGTGTCCCTGGCCTGTAGAGTTTGAGCTTCTCAGGCATGGCTCCTGGTTGCTGCTGCTTGTCCATCCCTCCCTGTAGCCAGGCACACGGCACAAGCTTCCACAGCTTCCTTCCTCGTGCCACGAAAGCATGTTGCACCGAGTACAGTCTTCTCTTGCCTATGTCATCACGCTGATCACTCAGCAAAATTAAAAGGTGACGCTGGGTTAGTTTTCTGCTGAGCGCATCTTGTAAAGAGGCCTGATGAGCAGTGGCAGCAGAGGGAGGATACGGTGAGGAGGAGGAGAGGCTTTGGCTTTGCAAGAGCAGGAAGTGGCTAGATCGACTCACAGTGTCTCAGGGAGTCTCACCCGAAGGTGTGGTTCCTTGGGCAAGCTGACCCAACTGCTTGGGGTTTCTGTCTCCATCCTCACCGCCTGCTGTAGAATCCCTCCCCCACTGAGGGTGAATCACAGAATCCCAGATTGGTAGGGGTTTGAAGGGACCTCTGGAGATCATCTAGTCCAACTTCCCTGCCAGAGCAGGATGGACAGGATGGTGTCCTGGCAGGTTTGGTATATCTCCAGAGAAAGGGATTCCACAGCCTCTCTGGGCATGTTAACTCATATGTTATGGGTTTAGTCAGCCTAAACTGGGTAAGTGCAGATTTTCCCTTGGATTAGCAGACTAAAACAGCTCTGAGAGTTGTCCAACATACAGTAGAGCTAACACTACCTAGGGACCAGGATCCTGTTGTGGTGGGGGAGAAACAGGGTCCCCCCTTTCAGCAGTGCTGAGCCGTGACCACATTTCACAGCGCTGCAGCTTGAGGCTGCTCTTTTATATGCCAGGGCGGGAGATCCAACAACTCACCAGCTGCGATCTCCCGCCCCCAGGCTGTGCTGGCCCTTGGTGGACTCCTCTGAAATCTAGTCCAGCTCACCCTATGGACACCTCCTCCGGAAAGTGGGTGGTTGGAGACTTAGATCTATTGAAGGTATGACAGCTACCTGCCACTCGAGCGTGAAACCATGCTGACAGTTGAAGCCAATGCTCAGATACAAAGCGGAGGGTGTGGTCACATTGTGCCAGTGCAGCGCCCACAGATTCCCTGTGGTGTCTGGATTGCTTTGCCCTACCACGATGTCCTGGTTTGAGTGACACAGGACTAATTTCTCTTCTAATACTTGGGAAAACTGCACTTTTAGAAGACTCTGGTGTCTGAATTTGTGAAAATACTTAATTTATAGCCAGCTATGGTGTGTGGGTTTCAAGGTCTCAGTGTTTTCAAGCTCGCCAAGTGCAGGGATGAGGAGGAGCGAGACCTGGGCACTTGACCCACGCTGCCCAACAGGGTTATTTCATACCATGAACAGCACATTCCATATAAGTTAGAAAGTTTGCTGAGGAGTTCTCTCTCTCCCGTGATGGCTGCCATCCTGAGAACTCCTCGCCCCAGTGCTGGAGACCCGAGCCCTTCCCGTCCTCCCAAAGCTGCAGCGCTCGCAGGGTCCCACGTGTGCTGTCCCCTGCGGGGAGCACATGGCTTCCTATGGATAGAATGGGCTGAGTAAGCCTGGTATATTTTATATTGGTATCAGGATCAATGCTGGTTCTTTAGTGTTACTAATGTTAACCATCGAGTCTTATTCTGTTAAACCTTTATATTTCAACCCCTGGGTTTCCTTTGTTTTTCCTGATTCCCCGTCCCAGATGGGGTCATCAGGTGAGAGAATAGTTGTCTGAACGACAATAAATTGTTGTGTGTTTTCTAAAACCACAACACAGGGCCAGCCTAATTTTCCCTAAAATACACATGCAACTGTATGTTTACTTCTTAAAAGGCCCTTCACCTCTATGTGCCAGTTTCTAGTCTAGGAAAGAGAGTTCCTGGTTATATTTGTTCTGTGGTTTGCTGGTTCTACTGGCTGCGGGGCCATCTGTGCCATGGCACTACTTGCCAGCCCAGGGACTTGGCTTTGCAGGCACTTTTGGGACCCTGGATCCCAGTTCTTGACCCACAGGTGACAGGTTTTCTAGCGCTGTTTTGAATCTCTCCTCTTCAGAAGACCACTTAATTCGGGCTCGCTCAGCTGCAGGGTTCAGCCTGGTTGCTTTCACTGGAGCAGTGAGGAAAGTACCAAATGTGCCAGTTATCAAACAGCAAATCCCGGAGTTCAGCTCTACCGCAAATGTTTCCATCAGAGCCTCCCTCTACATTATCCTATTGGGTATTTTCATCCATTGGGCGCTTCGTAATTGACTGTTTACCTTAGATATACATGAGCCAGACTCTCAATCTCCACTGTATATTTAGTTAATTCTGTATATTTCTTTCTTGTTTCTTTCTTGTCGTTGCACAGGACTGCTCCTGAATCTTCCTCCGAGACTCCAGCTTGCCAAACACGTATCAACAGTCTGAAATACATCCTGTCCAAGAAACAGAAGACTCCGGTGAGTTGAAGAATTCCAATGAAACATCCAAACTTTAGCTAACTTGGTCAACTTTGAATCTTGCTGGAAGCCCAGGGACCATCCCAGACTATTAGGAAGTCAAGCAAGTTTTAATCATTTTTATGTTTCTTTAATATATACAGAGAGAAAATCTATATGTTGCTGCTGACTCTTGAATTTCAGATTCAGCTGTCATCTTTGTGAATTAATTACTGCATTTTTAAGGGTGGAGGAAAGAGGAGAAGAATATAAATGTTGTTCTTGGCTGAAACTTTTTGAGTGAACATATATGCCAAATACTGAAGCCAGAATTTGACCCATATAGTTTAAAAAAAAAAAAAAAAGAAACCACACAACGGCATGCTGTTTAATCATAGGATAAGAGCATCCTACAGGAACATCTGCTCCCTAGTATTTATCAGTCTTAGTAAATAAAATAAACAAGCATGGAAAAATCTATACCCAAATTATAAGAAAATAAATTTCAGGAAATGTATACCAACCAACTAATGGGAGTTTAAGGTCTATAAAAGTCATACGTTATTTATTTTGGGGTTTTTTTTCATTAGCATTTTGGTTGTATTTCAGGAATGTGCCACTTCTATGACAAGCTGTGTGCTACATTAGCACAAGAACTTAAAGTCTTATTTTGTCCCTAGAGCTGGGATATTCTGTAAGCTCTTTCCTCATTGTACAAAATATTTTCAACTCTCAATAGATTCGAATCTTGCTATTTCTCCAATGTAATTTTCCTGCTTCTTGCACTGAAATTAGGGCATTTAAGCTGCTGAGGCTTTACATTTAACTGTTTCAAGGCTTGGTCAGTCTGAAGTTTGAGTTTTGAAAGTCAAACCCTCCTGTTTACCCATGATTAAGTTTTTGTAAATTTTATAGACAGAATAGGGAGGGATTTGTGTTGGACAATTGTATACTAATTATTTTGTTCTAATAATGAAAATAAAGTAGAGCAATCCAGCATAGCTGGCTTTTCCCCCCCTAAAAAACACTGAGAAAGTGCCAAGGTAGAAATGAACAGACTCTTAAAATTAACAAGAAGATTTTACTTTCAGAAGAGCTTGCAGTTTCTGAAGGAAAATTCATTTATCACGTTCTTTTCTACTGTTCCTCAGACCTAAATCTGTTCCTCAGACCTTATCTTTTATGTTCTGCACTGATGCAAATTCAGCTGTTGGGCATAGGGTCGCCAACCTGCATTTAAAACTCATAATCTACAGGAGTTAACCCAGCTCAACATGCCCTTGCTGTCACCCTCCCTTCAGTGCAAAACTCCCTAGTAGAAACAAGACCTCAGTCAAAGCTGTCATTTTGTATTTCGTCTGGATTAACGCAAAATTCTGATTTGTTTGTGTGATGCTTTATCTGCCAGTGCAGACCAAGAAACCATTTTTCATCCAAAGATGTCAACGCTTTCCCACAGTCATGTAATCTAGGCAGCATGAACGATAGCTACCAGGAGGTTGTTCAGAGGTGTTTAACAAATGGTACAAGTCTGGGAAGACGATTTCTTCAAAGAACAAAAAATGTTTGCTTGGTTTTTAGGTGTGGTCAGTCCTGACAGAAGAGTTTCAGGGTATGGTCCCTGTCTTTCACTGTATTGATTATGGATTTTGGCTCTTTGTTGTGAGTTTGTAGTGCTAGGATACAGCAAAGGGATTTTTTTTTTTCCCTTTCTTTCTTTCCAGCTTTCTGCTCGAGGCCACTGGTCCACATGGCCGGCATTTGCATCCGGGCAGACCATCCTAAGGAACCACAAACCCTGCTGCACCCCAGAGGAGAGACAGTCTGAGTAAGCCCAGCCTGTACTACTGGTTAAGTCACCAGGATTGCTAGAAGCAGGTTTTGAAAACTAACACCTTACAGAGCAGAACCTCTCCCAGCCTTAGTGAGGACAATGATGTTGGGTTACCCCACAAGAGTTCAGCACAACAGAGAAGACGTTGGTTCTGACTAGTAGCACTACAGGAGCTGTCAAGTATTTATGTAATAGGGAGTCACGCTTAGTATAAACATTATCATAAAATGCTATCATTTAATGATTCATTGACCGACATTATATAGGATGCTGACAGGGCTCTGCGTCCACCAACAGGCTCTGCAAGCTCTTCTTCAGTCCTTGGTGTTTGGGTGCCTGGGCTGAAGGCTGGTTCTGATACGACACAGCTGGGTAACCTGGGACTGGGTGCTGTAAAGAGCTGTGAGAAGCCTTCACTCAGACTTGCTCACCTCTGGTTCTTGCTGGAGCTATGGTGTAGCCATGTCTATCTTGTACCTCACTGCCCCTGGCCTGCTGACCTGACTTCCCAGCTTGGCATCGGACCTTCCTCATCACTGTGGACTTGCCTGACCATCACTGAACTACAGATGACCCTGGCTACCATGAAGGGACCTGCTCTGCTATTCATGTTCAAGTCCTGTGGCACTGTGCCCTGCTGGGCAGATCACTGTCCCTGGTTGCCTTACTGTCACCCTGTGGGGTCCCAGCTCCCCTTGAGCCACAGGCACCCAAACCCCCAGAGGTAGGGGAAGAGCCTGCACAGCCTGTTGGTGCAACTCAGGGCTCTAACAGATTGCAGGATACAGTTACGGATGATATAATAAGGATAGTTGCACTTTTTTTTTTGTTTTAATTCTAGCTCGTTTTAATATGAAATATGCGTGATAACATCCAGCAAAGGGACATTTGGCCTAGAACCTCCTGAGGAACCTAGAACCTCGAGAGGTGTAGTATGTTATCAGATCTCTTTTCAAATGGCTGTTTTCCCCGACCAGTTTCAAATAACATAATTAGCATTTATTCTTTTCTGCCATGGAGAACCCATTTGCCTGCCTTTTTATATCAAAAAGCATTATGAAGTTCTTAAACTGAAGAATAGTAATAGCGTGATGTCTTGAATAGATTCGTGCTCCATCAATGAATTTTAATTAATTAGTTGTAATTCGTTGTATACTTTGACAGAATATATATGTACTACAGTAAAAAAAAAAAAGTTCTGCTGTGAAGCAATGGGCAGAAGGAAGAAAACCAAGATCCTTGAGCTGATTTATTATGAGTTCATTCTTACGTATGAGACACACATAATTCCATGCGTCCATTCTTTTCCTGTGTCTCTGCAGCAATAAACAGGCCCTTCTCACCATTCCAAAGCCACAATACTTGGAGCAACTGGAGTCCTACTTAAGGAAAGAGCTGCAGTCCCTTGATCTGACTAAAAAGAACTCTCAAGAACTGAAGTTACAGGTCTGATACAAGGTTCTCTTGACTTGAAACTACCAGCTGAGATGGATCACTTAAATTGACCATCCAAAGGAAAAAATACATGAGAAGTGTAGGCACCTATGGGTAGTATTGGACAAGTGGGTTTGTAGCTCACGTTAGAGGGCTTGCACAGATAACAAGTTATTTGTATGTTCAGTTGCTGTTTCCATGTTGGGTTTAGGTGTTCTTGGGTTGTTCTCATCTTCTTGCGTACTCCACATCCTCTATAACAGTTTCCATTTTCAAATCAAACCCCAAGTCTTCAAAAAGACACAGTAATCTAAAATGGATGCGAAAAAGTTTAGTCACTAAACTCCTGAATATTCCTGTGTAAACCTCTAAAGCAGCAAGTGTGTATGTTCCCAAATTTTCACTGCAAAACCTCTCATTTCTGAAGTTAGGTTTCTGCATGTGACAAGAAAGGGCTTTGTCATCTAGCTCTTGCCTGAGCCTAATCAGGATCCCCAAAATTCTTAATTTCTAGTGGGTCTGATCCCGGGGGGTTTGTTGTGAGTGTTTGAGGACCCGCTTCATGGAAACACTGAGAACCACCACTTTAGTCTAAAGCACAGATAGAGTAGGAGTGGGTGCTCCTGTTTTTGTAACATCCTGCAATTAGAGCAGACTGAGGTAAATTTGGATTTGATTTTCTCTGCACAAATGAATTCAAATTCTCACTCCCAAAGGAATCCTGCAGTGATGGAGAAAGAAAGTGGTAGATGGAAGAGACTGGAGGGAAACGGAGTGACTAATGGCAAGAGAAAATAGAAGTTTCATAAGTGTGTTTCTGCTTTGAAAATATTTTTACTGTCTTACATGACATGTTTAATTGTATTTAATAGCGAGGCACACTCAGTGTTCCTTATTGCTAGTGAAGTCTTCCCATGGCCCAGATTCACCATGGGAGTTTGACTGTCCTCTCTGAACAAGTTTTGTTCTGCTGAGGACATCTGCAGAGACACTCTCTCTGCTCTGCAGAGCTTGCCATTTCACTTAACAAAATAGGCAACAGGAAGAGCAATATGACTTTGTTACCCATCTTTAACATCCATATTGTTATGTCCTTGAGTTCTAGTCTGCTCCGTCTGAACAGTATCATATTTTGGAGCTGTGCCCTCTGCCAGCTTCTCTTTGGCCACTACAGTCTTTGTTTGCTCTCCATCATGCTGTGCTGCCTATCAACAGGGGAGAGAACTCCACCTTCATATGAGGTATTTGGGATGGCGAACCAAAGGTGGAGAGACAAAATAAAATGTGGCAGCAGTATTTTTATACTTACTCTCACTGTCATTGCATGCAGTTTGTGTTGGACAAGACAACTATCTCTGAATTCTGAAAATCGTGCCACTGAATGTTTTCTCAAGCTCTCTTTCTTCTCTCAGCCCTACAGAGAGATCTTTGAATTCTTCATAGACAACTTCAAGACCTACAAGCCCTTGCTGTCAGCTATAAAGAATGAATATGAAGTTACCTTGGGTAAGCTCTTGGACTTTGACCTGTGGGGAAAAAACACTAATGAAGATATGTTCTTACAGATCTTAGTTGTGTTGGGTACATATGTACTATGAACATCCTAAATAGATGCCAACTGATAAACCCATCTTTCTGGTCCATTAGCTCTATTTCCTTCATACATCATATGAAGTCATTGGAGGCCTTTTTTCCTATAATGTCGTAGATTTCTAGATTTAGATCTAAGATTTTTAGATATATTTTTTTTTTAAGTCTTCATCACATCGTTCAGGCAACAGCAGTGTCTCGAGGTTTATCTGGGACAATTACATTTATAGTGGAGCATATCAAACTAATATATTTGGATGCACTTGCACTGGTAACTTGAAGCTTGAATTACTGGTGAAGCAAGGCAGGGCAGAGAACTGAACTGGCTGTTCCCTGGCCATTCTTAGTGTGCTTTAAACTTTGCCTGGCATTCAGATGCCACAGCAATACCAGTACTTTGTAAACAATCACAGAGGGCTAGAAATAGACTGTAACCAGGAGCTCATTTCACACTGGGCCCGGAGCAGCTATCAAATGTCAATAGCCTTCTACTAAAACAGTCTCTTAGAGGATAGATATTGTTTATCCCGGCACCTGTTACCTGGACTACCTAATCACAGTCCCTCAATATAGACAAAAATATTTCTTTGCACAGTAGCCTTCAAGCAGGTAACTAAGTCAATTTTAATCACTATATAAACCACATTTTTTAAAATCAGTTTCCTTCCAGAACTCTTTAGTAGACATTTCTTTGCTTCAGCACCCAGAGAGATTACTGGTGTCCACACTATACTGCGTTCTGAAGCTTTTTAATTATTATTATTTTAAGCATTTATTTACTGACTTCTCCATATTCCTTGGATGTGATATTTCCCCCTTTTTTTTTTTTTCTTTGAAGTCACTGGAGACCCAGCAGAATGTATCTTTTTTGATAGCTTTATTTTTTTAAAATCAGCTGAATGCCAGTGAACCAGCATGCCATGTCAGCAACATACTTGGAGCTCTAAGAATAAAACAAGTGCATTGTATTTTATTTTTTTTTTAAGTTGGGATTGGGATCCTCCCACCTTTCTGTATGTTGAGGACTCATTTTCCTATTTACAGGTTTTACCTTGCCAATGAGGCTTGCATGACATCCATCCTCTGTCAGCTAAGGGTGTTGGATGGGGTTATCAGTGAGTAATTCTCAGGTCTCCCCCCTCCCTGCCCAGCACAGTCATCCTCACCTGCCCGGCCAGGGAAGCAGTGAGCTCATCCAGCTGCTCACGGCCACGGAAACCATCCCACAGCCCGGGTCCTGCAGGTGCACTTCTGCTGCTCAGGCTGCCCCAGCTCGCTGGGCACCTCTATGGGCTGAGTCAACTCACCCAGCAGGAAAAACGAAGACCAAGAACTGCAAAGTTTCCTGTTGGTTTAGTGAGTTGAATTGCTCAAGAAGGCATCTGTGCCAGGGAAGAGACAAAAGCAAGCGTCTGAGAGCAGAAAGAATACAAAGACAGAGAAGAGGAAGGAAATTTACTGATTTGTAGAACTGTACTCCTAAATCTTTACCTTCATTCTTAAATTACGTCTGACTGTGCTTAACAAAAACAGCTTCTTTAAAATCTGTGAGAGGTGGCCGTTCTAGGGGCTCCTAACAGCAGAATTTTATAGTTCACTCACTACAGTGTTTGGAGTAGTGCAGCTTTGGAGCTGATAAATGGAACAGTTTGCTTCGAGAGATGTCTCATCACTCCACCTGACATGCATGCTCTATCTGGAGCATTTCAGCTCCTTTTGAAACTGCCTTTACTCCACAGCACTGTATTTCTCAGCCAACTGGCTGTTATCTCTGTAGTCTGATTTAGCAGCTTTGTCTTACTCTGGTTTTTCTGCCCTAGTCGTAGATCCTGTACTAGCTTAGTCTATATGATGTTTAAGGTGCCTTGCCACTGCACCCACTGCCAGGGCGGGTTCTCCCCTTGAATCTGTTAGCGTTACAACGTATTCTCAGTTCAGTCAGAATAATCTGTTTTGTTTTTTTTTTTAAAAAAAGTATTATGTCCTAAAACTGTATATTTAGCTGCATCGTTTCGGCAGCGTGACGTTTAAGTACATGCATAGCGGAGCACGCAGAGCGGAGAAGGAGCAGCCCCTGATGGGAACAGGGATGTGCAGCCTGCACTGGCTGCTTGCAACTGTTTGTTTTCTGCCAGAACTGGACGTACAGCTGCAGCTGTAGTTCCTTTGGGCGCTAAGGTTGTGCTGAGCCAGCGCTGAGGCTTTGTTTCTGGAGGAAATCCTCATGAATGCGAAGGTACTAAGCAGAATTTGGAAAATGGCAGGGTGGAGGAGAGAGCCATGAAATCCCTACAGCCGTTACCTTGATCCGAGATAAAGGTTATGTTGCTGGGAGCTCCTCCAAGACAAAGCTGAATGGCAGAGTAGGTCCCCGTGGTAATGTTGTCCACAGCTGAACCCACTTCTTGATTAAAATAATACTCAGGTTGCTGTGTCCACAGGGCCTTCACACTCACTCCTTTGTGATGCTAAGGCTTCTGGTACGTGCAGTGAGATGCACCCCGGCCTGAACGCATTCCAAGTGGGAGAATGTCTGTCCTTTCTTGGCATGGGGAAAGCTTGGAGGGGTCATCAGAGAGCTCACGTTCTCGGATGGCACTGGCCAGAGTCCACACTACAAAATAATCACTCTGGCAGCTAGCAAGTTGTGTTTTAACTTCTGACATACTAGGCAGCTACAATTAAAAATACTGTCGTGCTTAATTTAAAGGGGTTTGCTTGTGGCTAGGAGTCAGTTGTGAAACACTGAAACTACGCCTCAAAACAAGTTTGCTGAAGTTTTAACAAGGTCACACTGAGCAACCAAAGAGCACAGTGGCAGAATCCCTGTGCTAGTGCTCTAATTTTTACCATCTCTCGTCCTGATACAAGCAGCATAGTGAAACAGTTTTGCAAAACCTTTGGTACAGTTATAGCATGGGAAGGAAATTCACACCCAAGTATAATAAGAAAAGTAGTTCCTGTTCTTAGATTTATGTATGCTTTTTAACTTTTAAAATGCAAAATCTGTTGCATAGTATTTGTACATAAATACTAATACCAGGTTGTATTGATGAGGAAAAAAACCTCCCAAGTCAGATTATTCAGCATCCACCAGCATTTCTATCCTTCTGTTCAGGAGAGGGAGTGAACAGTTCTGATTGCTGAATAATGCCGTTATTCACAAACAAAATGAGGTTTGCTCACAGCCTCATTTGAACCACACCATATCCTCTCTTCGATCATTTTATTCTCCTGGTGGAATGCCATCTAGTCAGAAAAACAAGCCTCCACACCAAGGAGGTGACATCAGACAGAATTCTACCCTGTAACTAGGACGTGGGACCCAAGTCAAGTTCTGTCACTAGGTTCCTCATTCTCTTGAACATCTTTGAGAAAAACGTTCAAGTCCAAGGGGAAATAGCTGTGAGTGAAAAGCTCAGCAGAGGAAGCCAAGAAGAGCACATGAGTTCATTACTAGATGTACTGAAGAGAAAGGCAAAATAAGAGAGGTCAAGGCATACCTAAAAAGAGGGGAGAGTGGGTAGGCAACAAATTTGTATACCAAAGGTTGTGTGAGACCATACGTTTGGAGACAAGAAAGCAGATGGAAGTTCATGAAGAATGTGCCTTCAGGAAAGAGGCTATATTGCTAATTAGCAGCTGTCTTTAGCCCCATATGCTGCCTGTGCTCAAATGGTGACACCTTCCCACCTAGTGAAACATGACGAAGCCATCAGTGCTCGTTATATCTTATCAAAACCTTAAATACTCAAGAAAACAAAATAAAATACTGTTCATCCTTTGTTTTCCAAACCAGGATAAATAGCATGAGCTGAAATCAGAAATCCTTCTGTAACAATCCTTATGAAGTTCACATGCACAGCTGGATAAACAACGGGATATAATCCCAAAACATACTCCTCTCAGTCCTTAGGCACTCACCAGGCCAAGCTGTAAGAGCTCCGTGTTCAGTCCCATTTCCCACCAGCACTGTTTTGGGGTTGAATATCCAGTGGCGCAGCCGAGTAAAATTCAGGCTTTGTTGCTCATGGTGAGAACTCACCTCTGCTTTCTTTAGCTCATCAGAAGAAGACAATTCGTGCCCTAGAACCCCTGAAGGCTATGATCACAACTGTGTCCGAGGAGTGCACCCAGCAGATACTGGCACTGCAGGAAAAGGAGAAAGATGAAATAAATACGTTAAAGCAAGAGAAACAACATTTGTTAAAGTTTATTGACAACATGAAGGAAGAAAAGAGTTCTCTTCAGACTCAGGTACATTAAACCATGATGGGTCAAATATTTCCCAGCCTCAGCTGGATGCGTTTTATACCTCTGATCTCTTACCTCCCAGGATCTCACCCTTTGGTGCCAGTAGAAGGTCTGGAACATCTGGCACGGCAGCGATGCTGGATCTCAGCCAGCTCCAGAGAATATCCTGTTCCCTTGGGACAGGCTGTCCTGCCGCTGTCAGAAGTCTTCACTTGTACCTCTTGTCCCTTCTGGCTCTTGCACAGTCACACTGCAAGGGGGCAGGAAATAAATATCTTTCTAGTACTAAGTTCTTAGTGGAAAGTACATGCACTCTTTTACAACATTGTACCCTTAGCACGTTTAAATCTGTATCATTCATCTTACTGCCGGTGGAGTCACATTGGTATCTGTAGGCAAGATTAGTTGAGTTTTTCCAATTTAAATTACCACTTTATACAGTTCTTGAACGGTTCCAGCTACTCAGGCTGAAATGATACGACTTTTGGGGAGCAAGAAGAACAGGGCTGCTGCATGAGGAGGGACGAGCCAGGAGCTGGGGGTGACTGCAGCACAGCCAGAGCCCCGCCGACCAGGGCACAGTCTCACAGCACCACGTGAGGTGCTGGTAGCAGTGGTCCTCAGGTCCCCATGAGGCAGTTAAGCCCAGAGTCCATCTGTGGTGGAGCGGAGGAAGCAGGCACTCAGGAGCAGTAGCAGATAGGGCCAGAGTCAGGACTTGGAGACAAAACTGCAACAGACAATCAAAGGTGTCTACCCAGGAGAAGAGCTACCTACAACACCAGTCCACAGTCCAGTCGGGGTGCAGAGACAGGTGCAGAGACAGGACTGGAGGCAGACACACCTACAACATGGTTCAACAAAGACCAAAAGCCCTGGCCTGAGCTTAAATAGAGCTCCTTGGCTGTGGGCAGACAGTGCATGGGTAGAGGGTCCAGCTGGGGCTGATCAAGACAATCAAGGTTCATGGGGCCCTGACTGCTACTGTAGCTAATTCAGGAAGTATTAAATAAGGGTCAATTGGAAGGAAACATGCAGAGTCTCCAGCCCCACCAGCCATGTGAAGCAGAACTATCACCTACATTATATCAGATTGGCCATGAGCTTGTCTCACACGAGTTTTGAGATCCACCCAGAACAGTGATCCTCCATGTGCCTGGGCAGCCTGTTCCAGGGTTGTATGATCCTCCCCGTGAAAAACGAGCAGGAGAAAGAAACAAATTGTCCTTGTCACACAGCAATTCTGCTGCAGTCAGAAGTGTGTAACAGTATGAGGAACTCTGCCTGAACTTGCTTTCATCCACTAGTTTAAGCACTAGGTTTAAGTGGTAAAGGTGAAGAAAAACAAGCTTCAGGACAGACTATGTAGGCTCCTTATTCATCTAGCTAGCACTTGGGGAAATTTAGAGGCTTTGGTTTCACTAGCTTGATCAAAATGCTTGTAAATATTTCTTCCATTTGCAGTCCTAGAACCAGCCAGTTCCACCAGTTGGTATTCAGTGCTTCATAGAGCCGTAGAGAACCTTCTCTGAAAGGAACAACTGAGAATTTATGCAAAGTTATACTTGCCATACCTAAGAACAGAGCCCAGAATCCAAATTCTAGTCTCAGCTATTTAAGTTTTGCACTTTGGGTGAGGGAGGTTGGGAAAAATAATTCTGTTCAAACCAGAGATCCATTTTTTGAGACAGCATTCAAATATTCTAACTGTGGCACGGTTAGATATTCAAAAATGCCTTGAAAAGACTGGTCCAAGCTGCTGACTTGTCTGCTGGTGGCAGTGATGGTGTAGGGACACGGGCATTGCTACAGAAGACTTGTCTTTTTATGAGATTAACAGATTTCAGAATTCTCATCAGAATAGTCAGCGTTCTGTGAGACGCCAGTTGTCTTCTGAGCAACAAGTAAAAGACCATACTGATTCATTCCCTATCCCTTGGATCAGGCATCAGGATGCAATCATGTAATGAAATGCACATCATGGCAATAAGCTGTAGTTTTACACATAATCCCAGTTCCTAGACTTCCAGCTTTCTGATAGTTGTACTTTGCTGCTAATTTAAAATGCAATTAAAATTAAAAATACATCACAAACACAATCCCATGTTTCCATCCAAGATACATTTCTGTCACCACTTCCAGTGGAGTAAGTTGGTAAGAGTAGCAGCATTTTGGTCTCCTGTGTGACCAGCAACTGGGACAGAATAAATTTCTGGAAGGTTTTCTAGATACAGGCTTACAACAGAGCCCCGAGAAGCTGTGGCTGCCCCATCCCTGGAGGTGTTCAAGGCCAGGTTGGACGGGGCTTGGAGCAACCTGGGCTGGTGGGAGGTGTCCCTGCCCAGGGCAGGGGGGTGGAACTCAATGATGTTTAAGGTCCCTCCCAACCCAAACCATTCTGTGATTCTATGAAATGGTGTAACTCAGATGATGAAATGTTTATAATTCAGTCTCTGGAAGGCTAAACACTCTGATGGGGCACCCTTTTGCACACTATATCCGAGTTTGAACTCTTCTGTTATATTTCCATCCAGTCTATCCTTTTCTACAGTCTTCTCTCTTGCCCACTCTCCTGCTCCAGTTTGTCCCCATTTCGCTTCCATTATCCCACTCTCTGCTCCTTCATTTCTGCTCTAGACCCACCAAACCAGTCCAAGAGTTCCCACTGATGCTACGCTCCTGACAGTTCAAGCCTCTGTTTCCTGCAGGTGGAGCATCTGCAGAGAAGCATAGCTGAGGAGTATGCTCGCTATCTCAACGAGTACGGTGCCCGCAAACTGCTTCTGGCAAAACTGAACGATATGCATAATGAACATCTGGACATGACACGTCGCCGAGCCCAAGGTAGAGTGGAGCTCTGTAAGAACCTGTCCTGCACAGAGACTCAGATGCACACACATGGGTGCAGCATTGCGGGAAAAATTCAGAGTAGCTCTGAAATATCTTCAGATATGCTTTGATTCTTGAAAGAAGTTAGACAAATTCAGGGACAAAAAGGTCATAAACAGGTAGAAAGGGATCAGGCAGGGATGTACCTATTAGTCCGATCAGATTCACTAAATCATTGATTGTAGTCTTGTATGCTCCTGCTTAGCACAACAGGTCAATCGAAGGCAGGAGCTGCCCAATGCAAAGGTTCCCTATGTTTTTTGACTCCGGTGCCAACTGTCAGTATGTCTTACCCAGCCACAGCTCCATCTTTGTAGACAGGCACAAACTGGCACAAAACTGCTGAAATCCAGGTGTCACAAATAGCTGGCACAGGGATTACTCATGGCGGTAGGGACGCTTTCGGTACCTGATCTCTGGTGATCCACGGTGGGGTTAAGGGCACCCATAGTGCTTCTGCTTCTTACTCGCTGGCTGCAGCCATTGCATGTCCTAAGGCTCCCCCCACCTGTGATCCTTTCCATTCATTAAAACCAAGCCTGAGCCTTTGAATGTGTACGTGTGCGTGGGAGAGGAGGCAAGTCGGGG
>NW_009646926.1:221260-251763 GCF_000708025.1 Charadrius vociferus | reverse complement strand
TGAAGGTGTGCGTGTGGGGGGGAGAGGGGGCAAGTCGGGGGGGGGGGGAATGCGGACACTGCAGTGTACTCTTGCCCTTGCAGTTCTTTAGTAATAATACAGTCTATACCCATTCAGCTCTTCCCAACACTTTGTAGAGTTATGTGGTCTAAAAGCTTAGTGGATGATTTAAGAAAACTACAACTGCAATTTTGCTGTCGTGGGCTTTCATCAATGGCTGTTGTTTAAAGATGTCAAGGGTGAAGATGTGGTGAAGTTAACTTTGGCGTTAAAGGTAGCTCGGCAGGACCTCACAAAAATGCAGGTGAAGCTGAACACAATGATAGCAGACTACGGAGATGTTGTGCCCAGGAGAGATTTTGAGTCACTGGAGAAAAAATACTCTGATTTACTTCAGGAGGTGAGCATAAGCTCCTAATTTACATAAATACAAACATAACGTGCTGCTTCAGTGTTCAGGTTGGGATAGGGACTCAGTAAGCCTAGAGGTCACATAAGGGCATTTCTTTGTTCTTTGTATCTGAAATACACGAAAAGCCACTGCCCCAAAAAGTCCCTATCTGTTGGAATCTCAGACTGTCAGAGCACTCAAAACCATCACAAACGTCAGGTTTAACTGAGTTAACTCAGTTAACCATAAAAGCAATAATGGCCTGCAGACCACCAAGAGCCCACAGCTTGAGATCTACAGTCTGAAGTCATCATATATGTAAATAGATGAACTAGGTTAACCTCACATACATTGCACAGTTTTGTCTGAACAATGGCTGACTGAAAATGCTGCTGGGCTACTAACGGTTACCTGTCTAGATGGGTTTTTGCCTTTTCCAGTAGTACTAAATGGCTCCTTTAGCCTACTGGAACTCCAAGGTCATCAAACCCAACGATGGGGCTGTCCCTGCCCCATATGTCTATGGGCTACACTGCCTCCTCACCTGGGCTGTCTGACAACAGCTGAAAAAATCTGTTACTCTGGTCAGTTTGTTACAATCCTCCTTTCTGTGTCCTTTAGATGAAGACTCTGCAGAAGGATTTTGATCGGCTCCATAAGGAATATGAAACACTGCTGGAAATCCACAGACAGACCGCAGAAGAGCGAGACAACTTCTGCACTGAACTCCAGCGAGTTCAGCACAACTGCACACCCCGGCCCAACTGGGCAAAGTGTTCAGGTGCCAAATGTATTCTGTAGTGGTTGGCTTAAGGCAGCTCATCTTTAAACGCTTTGCTATGCTGCCTTTCTTACCTGCAACACCCCATTTTCTCCTGGGCTTTTATACAGTGGCCTGCGAGGGAAGAGCTTGCAGGGTATTCCATTTTGCCTTAGGCATTTTAGGAGACAAACTAGATGTCCTGAGATCTGTATCTATCCTGGGATTCACACAACACCAGCATGTGTGGGTGCATTCTCCTCTTCTAGCATCTCAGTGTCTTTTTGCTGTTGCAGAGGTGATTCCTGGTGGAGCTGAGCGGTGGGGCTGTCTGGCTGCAGGGAAGACCAGCGAGCAGCTTGTGGATGTGCTTCTGGAAGAAATAGGAACAGGAGCACTAAAAGAGATAAATGTCTTCCCTGGATGGGTATGTGCAAGCTTTCTTCTCTGCTTGTTTCCACTGCAATTAATTGATAATAAATATCCATTAGGAAGGTGGGAGAATTGCTTTCCTGGCTGGTGTCTTCAATATTCACTTTCTCATTAGTGTAACCACTGAAAAGTTTAAAGCTAGGAAAACTCAGGTGCAATAGCAAAGCTGAAACAGAGTGAGCATACTGAATACACAGCTGAAGTAGAATCATAGAATGGTTTGGGTTGGAAGGGACCTTGAAGATCATGGAGTTCCAACCTCCCTGCCATGGGCAGGGACACCTCCCACTAGACCAGGTTGCCCAAGGCCACGTCCAGCCTGGCCTTGAACACCTCCAGGGATGGGGCCTCAACAACCTCTCTGGGCAACTTGTTCCAGTGCCAGTAAGGCCTCATAGTGAAAATTTTCTTCCTAATGTTTAATCTAAACCTGCCCTCTTCCAGTTTGAAGCCATTCCCCCTCGCCCTATCACTACATGCCCTAGTAAAAAGTCCTTCCCCAGCTCTCCTGTAGGCCCCCTTTAGGTACTGGAAGGCCGCAATAAGATCTCCCCGGAGCCTTCTCTTCTCCAGGCTGAACACCCCCAGCTCTCTCAGCCTCTCCTCATAGGAGAGGTGCTCCAGCCCTCGGATCATCCTCGTGGCTCTCCTCTGGACATGCTCCAGCAGGTCCATGTCCTTCTTATGTTGAGGACTCCAGAGCTGGATGCAGTACTCCAGGTGGGGTGTCATGAGAGTGGAGTAGAGGGGCAGGATCACCTCCTTTGACCTGCTGGCCACACTTCTGATGCAGCCCAGGATACAGTTGGCCTTCTGGGCTGCGATTGCACATTGCTGGCTCATGCTGAGCTTTTCGTCAATCAGCACCCCGAGGTCCTTCTCCTCAGGGCTGCTCTCCAGCCGTACCCCACCGAGCCTGTATTTGTGCTCGGGATTGCCCCAGACCCAGATGTAGGACCTTGCACTTGGCCTTGTAAAGTAGCCATACTTTACAATGGTGCCACGTGAAGCATCAGAGAGGCAGGTATTACTAGCGGCCTAGAGCCCCTTGCTAATGCCTCATTATACGGCTGAGGCAAATTAACCGCTTCCTGCTGCTGATAAGCCTCATCATTCTGCCCTGTCCCTCCCCCCTGGCACTGGCTGCAGTGACAGGGAAGAATCAGCAGAGCAGTATTCATTTTTTCACGGGTTAATTCTCTGCTGATGAGATGAACTCAGACAAAACACTAGAGTGACTAAGTAGTAAGACTACATAGTAGAGAATAACTCGTTTTCGTGGCATTGGGAAGTCCATTCTTCTCACATTGTCCCATTGCACTGCACCCCAGCACGTGAGGGAATCAGGAAATGACACAGGGACAAGGACGTGTCACAAGGGTTCTTCACATCATACCAAGCATAGCTGCATCCAAAGGTTTTCTCAGGGACAGAGTACCATTTCTTTGGTCCTTCAACAGCTCTTCCTCAACCTTTCCAGAAACTTGAACTGTTTGCCCTGCCATTGCTGGAAGATATTTCCAAGGAAGATCTTTCCTCTTCTATTTTTGCTGGGAAGAACGTCTCACACAATCCCATTTTGTCCACCCTGGAGCACTTTAGACACACTGCAGAGTTGCTGACAGATGTGTTTTACAGGACTGGGAACGAGACCCACACAAATGACTCCTTTTAATGGCTTTAGATGCCGATAATGTGCCTTTGGTGCTGCCTCGCTGCCAGTGAGGCAAATGCCTTACCTGTGTCTGTGTTTCTCTTCTATTACTTAGGGCAAAGGTGACGATGTTCCTGTGTACCTGAGGCATGAAGGTGAAGTCAAGAACAAAAAGTTGACTAAGCAAGATGTGGTCAACATCCTAAAGGATGTCTGGAAGGAAAAAATTGCACTAGAACAGCAGGTTTGTCCCATTTTCCTTCTCCACAAACAGTGTACGCTGTGACAGTTGGGCCCATTTGGGAAGGCAGGGTCTCGCCCATGTCCTGCCTGGTGTTGCATCTGGATGAAGCTGCATGAAACATTGTGAGAACAAACCACCTCAGTTGGCAGTAATCCTGTGCCTGGCGGGGTTTCTTCTCTTGAGCTGGAAGCTTAGAAACATCTCTGAAATCAGCCCTAAATGGCTTAATGTTTTCTATGGCAGCTGTCTTTGTACTTACAGCTCCCTTTCCTGGGCAAATAGGGTTGCTGCAATCGCTGTCTGGCTCTACTGTTCTCCAATAACCACTTCCATGTCTCTACCCGTGAGCCAAGCTCAGCTGAGTCTGACAGAAGGGCAGTGCCTCGCAGGCAGCAAGTTCCTGCAGATTTCACAAAAACGGGTAGGAGAAGAGAGACTTTATCAGTGGTGTCAGCAACAGAAGAGCTTCACTGTAAACCTACCCACATTTAGAGAACAAACTTGCGAGAGGCGTTTTGAATGCTCTAATGATGAGGAAGACTCCAACCAGCACTAGCGCTGTGTTAGCACTGTGTGAGATCCCCAAAAGACAGACACCTATACACAAACAGCGAGAATCAAATGGGCAGATTTAGTTCTGCTGCTTACAGGAGTTACTCGTTATCTGCAGACGGGGAAGCGGTCCAGTCTGCCCGAGTTCTTTCTCAGCTACCTCCAGAAGAAGTACGGAGATGCCGCTGCCATAGAATGGTCTTACACCCTCTACGAGAACATGCGGCTCTGTCGATCAAACCATGTCCTGAGCTCTTTCTACGACATACTCACTGGGAAGGTAAGCAACCCACAGCCCAACGCCGCACCTCTGCCCAGACATCCCTGGTGTGACAGGCAGCAGGCAAGGGAAGCGTTGCTCTGCAGAGCAGCTTCACCTCCCATTCCTCCCTCTGGGAAGCTGCACCTTCTCCTGAGAATAAAAGTAAACACTAGAGAAGGGAACCCTGTCCATGCAAAACATGGCAGGTTCTTACTGCTCCCAAGAGAGCTTCTAGAAGATCTCATTTCTCCCAAACACTTTGGTCACATCATATCTGCTCTCTCCGATGAGAAGCTTTCTATTTGCAATACTTCCATACACACCTCGCTCTCTCTCAGTAGGTCTTTCCTGACTCACGATCTGTCCCTGTGCAGTTTGTGAAGATCAGGGCATAGTCTCTGAACTGCAGCGCTGTGCGGGCCCTGGCAGCCTTGCTCCCCACTCCCTGTAGTTTTGGCTACACAGCCCATCATTCCAACCCCTACGAAGACATGTAACCCCTGCTCCGGGTCTTCTTATACTTGTGTCTTGCTTGGAAATGGAAAAGTGGCTGGGACCGAGTCCAACCATCCAGGCAGGGAGGCCGCTGCCATTCTGGGGGATCCAGTGCGTGTGTCTGCACCCGGGGGTTTGACAGCCATCCCAGATGTGCAGGGGTGAGCCTCTGCCCTGCGCCCCCGACACATCATGGGGGCCATTCTCACCATCTGCCCTCAGAGCTCCTGCACGTGACAGCAGGAGAACTGCTCTGCAGCAGGTTGTTCAATGAGAAGCCACTGTGAACAGCCACCCCGCAAGCCACTGTGTTGCTTGCTTAATTGTTTGTAAATCACCAAAACCCCTTCCTGTAGAAGTTGCTTTAGAAGCGAGCACAGTCCTTTGGCAGTTTTGCTTCCCTCTTGAAGGCGGTCCAAAGGACAGACGGGGCAGTTGCTGACCTGTGAACCTTCCCTGTTTCACAGGTAGGTGAAGAACAGTACCACGGCCAGAATCGGCTCATTTCCAACCTGCGAAAGGAGCTGGCTGCCCGCGACAGCTCCCATGGCGGAGCCCTGACCAGCGAGCGCTTCAGGCAAGAGGCCCACTGTTGCCCACCGGGCTCTGCCCACGTCTGGCGCGCGTCGGATGTTCTGATACGCTGCTTTGCTTGTCTGCCAGCACGGCCGGGGGAGGCAGCTTTTCTCTCTTTTAAACTCCTGTAGCGACTCTGTTAACCTCTGCATTAGGTTTAGACCAATGTCGATGCTGCAGGTTTCCAGCAGTGCCGCTGAAGAGCCCTGGGAGCGGATGCGAGGTGCTTTGCACGTGCGGTGGGCCCTGCTGGCAGCCCCCGCGCCCTGCGGGGACACGGGACCCTGCACAGTGCTCCCATGAGCTCCCGCGATAGGTCACAAAGCATTTCTGTGAATTTTGCTAGGGATGCAAGGTTTGTCAGTCTTTTCCCAGTCAATCAACCGGCTGTGCCTTCATCAGTGATACGCTAAATACAGCGTTTCTTTGGGCCGTGGCACAGAAGAGAAGCACCAGCCACTTCCAGCACCGAGCTGGGAACGCAGCTCTGGCACAGACACACTAACCAATTCGGTCTGGGCCACCGCATTGCGTTCAGAGGTTGCCACGTGGCTCAGCATCCAACACTCACCTGAGTCCGAAGCTCTGCTGAAAGCTTCACCCTTGCTTTGGTGTCTAAAGGTGTGGGTGGTTCTCAAATGTATTTGCTATGAGAACAATGAATTTTTGAAGATCTGGCCCACGGAATACATGTACGCTTTGGTAGCCTAAAACGCAGCCAGCCACACTGGCAGTCGCGAAGTGCTCGTACCGTAACAGCACACACACTCCTGCCCATGTTGCCTGTCTCCATACAGCACAGCGGTGAGAGAAGCTTTTCCCCTGAAAAGGAACACATCAATCCAAGAACTAGTCGACGCAAGCCGGTACGAGCTGGACAGCACTGAAGACCTTATCAACTACGTATCCTTATTCAAAGAAGTAAGATTATGTTACTTAAGTTTTCCTTTCGATTCACATTAAGCCTAGTTTAGGGCTTAAATTAGTCTTATTAGGTTCACCAGACTAGCAAAGTTGCAGTGCCCACCACAAGCCGTAACACCCGAAGGCCATCTGCGAAAGACGGCAACACAAGCTCGTGCCTTTTCTGCGATAGGAGTTTTTCCATATTCTTTCTCTTTATTTCCACTTTTCACAGGGAAATTCCATTTCTAGGGGAGCAATTTTAACACACATTGAGGGGCAGTTCCAGACTGGAATGCGTGTTCAGTACTAACGCACCTGTAATTTCTTTCAGGATGAGGAGGGGAACGCCGCACCTTTCATTGCGAAGCTCAGGAGCCAGTACGTCAGGGAGAAGCAGGAGTACCTGAGGCAGCTGAAGAACAAGCTGGGAGATTTAACGTAAGTCTGGAGGGAAGGGGCTGATGAGGGACAGCAGATGGGGACCCCGCTGTGGATGGAGGAGTGCATGGCCAGCACAGAGGCCTTCTGCACTACAGAGGGCCCCAGCTGTGAATATTGCAGTAAATACTGAAACCTGGCTGAGCCCTGCTCTACAAAACACGGCACAGCCCCAGTTCCTGACCCAAAGGGCCTGGATATGGCAGGCAGCAAGTAGAGAAGATTGGTTGTACCAGTAATCCCCCTGCAGTACTTTAAGTCTCATGTTTTGACACTCAGCTCTCCAAAACCAGCAGGTAAAATCCTGCATATCCTCAGAGGTTGGTCCTGAGGAGTGGGAAGAGCAAACAGCACTGACAAATGCCGATTTAAAGAAATAATTCCACCTCAAAACAAGACAAACAAGGGGTATTTACTGCATTAGGAAAAAAAGTCTGGTGCCAGGCACCGAGCGCTGAGAACACCAAAGATGGGTAGATGCTCGTGAAGTCCTGTCCAACGTGGGCACCGAATTAGCAAGGGAAAATATAGTTCTGTAACAAAGGACATCACAGTGCACACGAGAGCAAAATTAAGGTCTTCCCAGGTTATCACAAATCTAACAGTTCCTAACTTCTGTTCAGTTTGAAAGCTAGTACTCAGCACCCTTTATTATGTGCATATTTACTAAGCAAAGGGTTACTAGTGGAGGCAGAGATAACAATAGCGAAAGACATCTCTGCTCTGGGTTTCAAGCAGCATGGATTCTCACGGTGACACAAATATTCCTTTGGCCGTGACCAAATTGTTTTTGAACAGAGAGGTGAAGACAGATGATCTGAAGACCGCCTTCCACATGATCAATCCTGATATTGATGATCAGACGCTGGACACCTACATTGGCCTGGCTTACCTGGCCCGGAGAGAAGAGCCAGACAGAGGAGCAGTGCCTGTGGAAACGGCACTTGAGAGACTGCTCACCGGAGACGTGAGACGAGTAGGGCCCTCACCCAGGGAGGGAAGCACAAGGGGCTTTGAAGGAGAGTAAGCAGACTTGCAGTGTTAAGAATAAATGGACTGTTTCACAGAATCAGAGAATGGTCAGGGTTGGAAGGTCCCTCTGGAGCTCCCCCAGTGCCACCCCCGGCCAGAGCAGGGGCACCTCCAGCAGTGGCACAGGACGGCGTCCAGGCGGGTTTGGAATGGCTCCAGAGGGGGAGACTCCCCCACCTCTCTGGGCAGCCTGTGCCACTGCTCTGCCGCCCTCACAGCAGAGAAGGCCCTCCTCAGGTGGAGATGGAACTGCGTCTGGTCACCTTTGTGCCCGTTCCCTCTTGTCCTGTCACTGGGCACCACTGGAAACAGACTGTTCCCATCCCCCCGGCACCCTCCCTTTAAGGATTGATCAGCATTGATAAGATCCCCCCTCAGTCTTCTCTTCTCCAGACTGAACAGCCCCAAGTCCCTCAGCCTTTCCTCATAAGAAAGATGCTCCAGTCCCCTCATCATCTTTGTAGCCCTTTGCTGGACCCTCTCCAGCAGTTCCCTGTCCTTCCTGTTTGATCTGCAAGATTTGCCACCAAGCTGGGAGTCTGAGTTACTGCGCTAAATCCTCCTTCCCATGCAAACAGAGACCCAGCTGGTAACCAGCTGAGAGGTGACACCAGCTTGAGCTATCAGAAGCACTTTCAGCTTCAGCAGAGAAGCACTTGGCTACGCTTTTGCAGCCTGTGCAGTCATTTCAGCGCAGCGAGACTTGCCATGGGAGGGTTCCTCATCCTCAAACTGAGGTTTCACACCCCCGCGGCACTGCCGGGTGTCAGGCTCTCTGCTTGGTGACAAAAAAACGATGCTCCAGCAGCCATTGCTAGAACCTGAGAAGCCAGCATCGCGCTCCAGGCTGCAGCGTGGCGGCTTCAGCCCTTTGGCCTTAGGGTTCTTTGGCTCTAAGAGGGTTTCAAAGACAACGTTTGCAAAATAAGGCGCCATCAGCACAGTCAGGGTGTGCGGGAAAGTTGTGTTCAACTCCCACCAGGTTTGCAATCACGTTTGTCCCCAAGGAGGCTCTTATCTTGGTGTCGATGCTGTCATCAGCATGACATCACTCTGAAAGAAATTCAAGTGCTGCCCCATGAGTAGGTTGAACAGAACTCTGAGCTGCAAAAGCAATCAAAGCACAGAAACACCAAAACCTGTCCCTTGCTTCAAGAAAGACACCATGTGCCTTTTGGTAACTGCTTTTCCAACCACTGGCATCAATTAATCTTTCCTATTCATTAGTGTCCTCTCTATCCTGCACATCGCCCTCTCCAGGCAGGGGAATAAGGGGGTTTGATACAAAAAACCCAGAGGAAAACAGCTCTGCTACAGTTGTGCCTCAATTGCTGAGTAAGTGGAGCAAACCCAAGAAGGAAAACCCGTTCTTTTTCGCATAACATAGTTTGAAAAGTAGAAAGAGGAAAGCTGAAATCAGAAGTTGTCTTCCTAAAAAAAAAAAATGCACAACACTATTTTTGTGAGCATTTGCAAATTCTGGTTGCATTTGTGAACTGGGAAGGCGTCACGGCCTGTGTGAGAGCGCAAGTACCACCGAGAGGGACGAGACCCCTGGGGCTTCTGTCTTGAATACTGAATTTGGTGCCAGGCACTTCCAACACAAATCACAAAATACCAGGAAAGGAACTAGAAAAGGATTGAAAAAGGAAATGCATCGTCTAGCTAGGAACCAAACGTCCTAACTGCAGGTATGTCTAGCAGTATTCCGAAAGGAGGGGGTGTAATAGGGCAAAATTCAGTAGATCTAAAAAGGACGGGGAACTTAAACACCAAGAAAATGCCTGGTAGATGAACATCAAATTTGGAAAGCTTTTCAAAAAAGCCCCTGAAGGGGAGGTAGAGAAAGCAGTGGGCTACAGGGAGCAGGAACTACTGGTTTTGCTTCACCCTGAGGACTTCAGATCCCCCAAAGTTCACAGCTGTTTACAGCACCGGGTATCTCTTTAGCCTTTCCAGCTCCAGTGTTAGGACTTGAACAACATGTCCCTAAAAGTCTTGAATTTAGTCACCCCTGACTTGACTGCAATGAGAGGCTGAACCTGTCTCAGCAGAAGACAACGGGGAGTCTTACCTCTCCCTCTCACAACATTCCCACCCATCCAAGCGCCAACAGCTGCCTACAGCTGGAAGCTGTTCAGGTGAGGATGCAGCAGCCCAGGAAGTGGGATGCAGATGTGTATCCCGGCAGCGTGGGGAGGCAACACGATGGAGGGAAGGAGGAACAACAGCTTCTCTCTGGAAGAGTCTCTCCAGTCTCTCCCTTGGAAAAGAGGGTTGTCGGTGCGTCAGCAACACAGAGAAAAGTTGCAAACTTCATTATTGCTTCAGGTTAAAATTTTCAAACTCTGGCATGCAAAGCCTTGAGGACACACTCGAAAAGTCCCATAATAGCAGAAAATGTATTTTTAAAAGTGTAAGTTTTGCAATATTTGCAAGTTTGCCAAGAACAAACCTGCTTCCTTTTTAATACTGAAAAAAATCCCCTTTGTTGTATTAATAGAATTGCTTTGAAAAAAAAATACTTGAAAAATGACTGACCTTTGTATTGGTACTGCCTGCCAAAGAGATTTTAACTTTATTGGCCATCATTTCCTTTAGCATTGTGCAAAACCTGTTTAACTTGCAAGTGGTGCTGCCAAGAACGGGGTTGGAATTCCCGGAGTCCGTATTAACTGTGCCCTTTAGCTGTAGTTTTGGGAAACTACGCTGCGCACACAGCTTAACGCAGAGAGAGGGATCCGTGCCTCCAGTGGGATTTCGGACGGGCTTGGGTTGGGCAGTCGTGCTGTGTGACCATCAGCTGCCTGCACCAGTGTGTGCAGAGCCCGCGCAGGCTGTCCCAGCCCAGGAGTGCGGGAAGAGCCACCGGTGGGATGATGTTTGCGCTGAGCTTCGACTTATCCCGCCTGGACCAGGCTCAGCCCCAGTCTGTCCTGTCTGAGACTGCAAAGCAGCAGCTTGAGCCATCCCTGCTTCACAGATGCCTGGAAATTACTTAATCAATTTAAAAGACTCCAGTTTAGGTCCGATTAATCAGTTTAAAGGCTCAAGTTTTTCAAGTTCAAGACAGAGATGCTAAGAATTAGGGGGAAAAAATAAAATCTACTAATTCTTCTCAGAAATTAAACAAGCCCCTTGTCTTCTCTTGGGAATTACAGACTCACTAAATAAAAGAAAACCACATTAGAGTGCCAGACTGACCCCCTGGAAAGACACTGAAGAAAAACACCCAAGAGAAAGTCTGCTATCCATATGCATATCCATCCCTCCGAAGCTTATGCGTGTGACGGTCCTCGTTCTTTCCCAGCTTGTGAATCCTTTTACAAAGTCACAGTCCTTTGCACCCAAAACCCTCTGCTGTGGTTGACCTCATTCCTGGCACGGGTTAGGTTCACTCTCAGCAGTGAAATCAAACATGAGGATTTTGCTTTTCTGGTTTCCCGATCTGAGGAACACGAGGGAGCACAGTGCGGACCTGCAACCGCCTGTATGGAGCAGCAGGGGGGAGGCCAAGCCCCCTGCGGGAGCCGAGCAGCAGAAACCCCCCGGGGTGTGTCAAAGACGCAGAGGATTTATTTGCTTTTTTTACTTATGGAATCGCTGCTTGGATTGTGCAGCTTCGGACAGTGAGGTGGGACGCGATCGTATCCCGGGAGCGGGCTGACCTCTGCAGAGCAGCTCCTGGCACTGCCTGTGACGCTGCCAGGGAGCAGGGACCTTCCAGGCCCATTTCTGTAGGCAGCCAGAGAGGGGACAGCACCAGGGCTGGCAGAAAACCCCTGGGGAGGCACAGCCTTCAGCTGTAACAGCTCGATTTAACTACAGCTGGCTGCCAGCCGCCCATCCAGCCACTCGCACTCCCTCTCCTCAGCTGGGCAGGGGGAAATCAGATGGAAAAAGCTCACGGGTCAAGATAAAGACAGGGAGATCGCTCAGCAATTGCCATCACGGTCAAAAGACTCAACTTGGGGAAGATTTCATTTATTGCTGTTATGGTTTGAGGAACCCACAACAATTTATTGTCATTTAGACAACTATTCTCTCACCCAATGAACTGGCTCTGCCCAACCTCGGGGCCAAAGCCCACTCCTGCAGCCCTCCCCCATCCCACAACCAAAACCTTGCCACGGAAACCCCATACACACCATTACCTCCACCTGAACCAACCTCTCCCGGTCCACCTACCACGGCGCACCAGAAAGTCTCAGCTCTCAAATCGCCTTAGAGTACTGCTCGCTAATTCCCCACAAGATTTAATTATATATAAAGTATATTTTCCCCGTTTCAATTCACATCAGCAAACAGCTGTGGTCACAGATGGATTGTCATCTGCTCTTGACCCAGCAGACCAGACCTGCAAAGGGGGACAAGACCCCACATCTGAAAGCCCCCGCTCTAGAAAAATACACAGCTTAACAAAGATCTGCTGCTTTGTGGAAGGCAGTATGTCACCCTTCTCCTTTGAGCAAACAGCTAGTTAGTACAAAGAGGCTCAACACAGCTAAATGTCCCTATAGGAACATTTTGAAGAACGCAATGCAGTAGCCTTTCAGCTCGCTGGAATGAGCAGCATTTGTATCGCGCAGAATACATACAATATTTTATTTATCAGAGCTGTACAAGTATTCAACAAGTAAAATAAAAAATTCAGGCCGGTCAAATTACTTGTAATAATAGCAGGTGAGATCACGCAGGCTGGTGTGACAGCCACACCACAACCGCCATCAGTTCACGAGAACATCGACCATTTATTGCCCCACTCGTTACTGGTGGAAAACCATCACAGGAGCAGTTACACGGACCAACCTAGAGCCCGCTCTGCGAGCAGGCCATCCTCCTGCCCGCAGGGGTGCGTTCATTTGCAGGGGATCACTTTATTTCCACTCACAGCAACCGGAATCAGGAGCTTCCTGTACTCCAGAGGCAGGTAACGCTCTATCAGCACACACAGCGGCATCTTGTCTGTCACCAGCCCTTGCCTTTGTTTGAAAAGGAGGAGAGCAGAGAAGAAACAGTTGTCAGTGAAAAGTGTTTCCACTCAATCAGAGTAAAGTTTTTAAAAAGTTTTCTTGCAGTGGCATTTTTGCATTTAATAGCTGAAATGCTGTGGCTGCTTGTGATACGAGAAGCTACAGATTTCTATTCCCAACCCCCCACTACTTCCTCTTGCCCCTCCACCACCGTCACCATGGAGCATAAAACCCCACGTCCACGAACGCCCTCCTGGGACAGAAGGCCACGTGGCATCACACAGAGTAAACCACAAGATATCGCACTTACTGTGGCCATACTCCTAGAGCGCACCCCAGCGAGGACGGTCTTACCGGGCTATCAAAGCACCACCACACACTACTACGGGTTAATAACAACCCTCCCTTTACCTTCTCATGAGGACTTCCAGGTCAGCCATCTCCACTGTCTTCCTCCCTGCATGGTTCGTGTAAGCTTCCAGATCGCTGCTTAACTGCTTGAAGTATCTCTCAGAGCTGCAGGAGGATTGAGGAGGGAAATAAAGTCAGGCTGCGGAGTGCATGAACACCAGCTACTCCCCCACTTCTGCAGGGCAAGTTGCAGTAGAGCTGCTCGCTGCGCAGGTCACAGCCTGCCAGGGAAAACTGCCAGAGAAGAAACACTCCAGAGAGTGCTAATGATGTTCATGTGCTGTTAGCGACAGCAGAAGTGTGAATGGCGCAGTTTGTACCAGCTGGGACAAAACCCACAAGCTCCTGCAAGGCAGCGTTGGGCATGGATACCCTCGCAGCAGCCAAAAGCACCCAGCGCTTTTCTGTCCTCATTTTAATTAGACCTCTCATGACTCTCCCCAGCTGTCAGCTTGCCAGCAGCGCTCCTGACAGGTTTTTTATTTCAGAAGAGAAAAGAAAGGAGAGAAAAAAAAGCCTAACAAGAGTGGGAGGAGGAGCAGTTTGCTGTTGCTTACCATTTTTCAACAATTTTGAACGCATCTCTGGCCACTGGCATTTTCACATAATGGCTAAATATCTTCTTTATCAAACTACTTGCTAATTCAGGCTCACACGTTTTCCTCTGTGATGCTCCCGAGCTCTTTGGAAGCGCCTTAGCCCGCAGCAGCGACCTTTGGGGGAAGTTGAAAATTCACACATCAAACAAAAACACGGGGGAGAGGCAGAGAAGACCAGGCTGAGTTTGGGCAAACCTTATGCTGAATTGGAAGGGGGAAGAACTACCTCGAGCTCTTAATTCTTTCTCCCTCCCAATTCTTCAGAACCCTTATGCCCATGAAGTACAGTTTGCAAACAGCTCACATGGCACTATGATCTTGGGAGAAGCAATCCAGGCTCAAGCATCCCCGAGATAAGCACAGCAGCACAACAAATGGTCAGCAAACTATAGCTGCCTCCAACGCATAAATGCGGTTTTTACTGCATCCCTGTAGAATTCACTCTCTTGGAGTGCACAAAGTTTGAGGCATCCTCAGATCACCTCTGTACCTGCAGACAGGTCTGCAGGGTATACCTTTACACTATTAGGAACATTTTATTTAGGGGTTTGGGTTTTTTTGTGGGTTTTGAGGGTTTTCTTGTTCGGTTAGTTGGTTTTTTTGGTGTTGTTTTTTCTTTTTTAATTTTCCTTAGACAAGACCGTAAGTCCCAAAGGAAACTACTACTGGTTTTCATTCTGAAAAGGAAAAATTGTAACATGAAAAAATGTAAGTGAAATCCCCGGATTCACTGAGTAGCCAAGGAGAAAACAACAGAAAAGACCCGGAATCTCAGGCTAACAGATGCAAAACCCCCAGAGGGAGTGCATGTATCATTTGATGCTCTCTCCAGCCCACCTGCATGTTTCTCTGTCAGAACCTCAGGGGCAGCTGGAAGAGCTCAGCCCCAGCGATGAAGTATGTGTAGTAGTGAGGAAAAAAACCCCAACAAACAAACAGTCATGATTTAAATCATCTTGGTTACTGTTTCCGTGCCTCAGTTTACCCATTTGTGAATGATTATATATGAACGTTTGGTTCACAGAATCAGGGCAAAATTGAAGTTTATTGACTGCATGAGACTTTGGTGTTTCCAAATCACAGAATCATAGAACAGTTACAGTTGGAAGGGACCTTAAAGACTCTCTACTCCCAACCCCCCTGCCATGGGGGGACACACCTCCCAGTAGAGCTAAACAAAACATTCTGTGGCCCTTATCTGGTACAGTTGATAACAGTAGATTTGTATCAGTATAAAGAGATTATTTTATAGCAGAATGCCTTAACCATGGCTCTCACAAGGTTATTGCTCCACTACGTAACCTTGAGGATTCCTCAGGCTTTTAACCTGAGCACTGCCATCTCAGGAAGCAAGCAGGCCAAATCAGAGCCAGACAGTATTCCATAAAATGCAAACAAACCATGCACTTTTTGTGCAAGAGCTTCCTGTAATCGAGGCTCAGAACCTATAATTTTTTATTATCTGTTATCTCAGCACAGCTTGAAAGCCTGAAGAATCTGTCAGTCTATTAATGTCCAGAAATTCCTGTGAAGAACGTGCATCCAAGTATGTGGACTTCTTTTGCCAATGAGGACCACCACTCTCTATAGAAGAATTAGCATTCAGCCATTCCATATATAAAAATAAATAAATAAATAAAGAGCACGTCCCAGCGCAAAATCCCAAAGCAAATCTGCATTCAGTTCCACATCAGCAGAGTATCAAAGACTCCTTTTTCTATTTTATAAATGTATTTTAATATCCATGATTAGAGCAATCATCTGGCACCTTCTGTAAGCATCATTCATCTCTGTTCACAGCAGTAAAGGGCACAAGAATTCGTTTTTATTGCTTATTGCTCCAATAAACAAAAATCTAGAGTCATGGGCTAGAAAGCTCCTGTTCCCTGGGACCCACTGTTAGCGGTTCTGATGAAGCATATGGCTTCACCAAATTTCTAGTTAAGCTGGTGACAAATGTTAATTAACTTGGAGTACTGCAGAGGACAGGTTCACTTTCTGCCTCTAGGTGAGCTTCATTTTACACTTAGCACACGAAAATATTAAATGAATGTTCATTGGAAGGACTTGAGGCATCAGGTCTGTTCTGGGAGAGTACTGACATTCACTTCATAGACTTCTTTATTCACTGCTAAAGCAGCGAACAAGCTAAAGGCTTCAGGACCACTTACTCTGCTCAGCTGATGAAGCACAACACAACTGACAAGGCTGGGATCGGCTCTGCCCCTGGTACTTACACCCCCACGTACACTTCTCCCAGGCCACTGCTGAAGGTGGCTTCTACTTACTTGGGAGCAGCAGATTTTGCAGGACGTGGAGTTGGCAACTTGGGCGCAGCAGGTTTTGTAAGACGTGGAGTTGACAGCAGTGGCTTGTAGGCTGCAGCACGGACAAACGTGGGCGTCTTCATGGAAACCTCTACAGTGGAAAGAAAAGTAGTTGAGGAACCGACTCTATTTTGGGAGTTCCTGCAGCCCAGCCAGCTTCCCACACATCTGGTCCGGTGCCACGCTGCCTGCGCTCAGGCTGTGGCTCAATGGCCCCCCTGAACCAGTGCGACTGCTGGCTGCCGCAGTTCCACCCTCACCACCTCCTGCCACGCAGGCCGGTGGTTTCCCTCACGCCAGATCCGGCACAGCAGGGCCCGTGCTGGAGCAGCAGGCTGGGCAGGGTGTAGGAACACACGCTCAGGACCAGGCTGCAGGGGCTCATGGCCGGGTGAACTTAGGCTGCCAAGAAGCTGCAACCTCTTTTCCCAGAGAGAATAAAGCCTGCAAGCTCTACCACGCTGCTCAATCAGTGGCAAATTCTCCCCAATAGGGACAAGCAGACCAACAAAATCACGTTACATGGGTCAGTCTATGAGCATCTCTCATACTCACAGATTTTCATAAATTCCCTCCAGCTAAGGCTGAGGTTATAGACAGTACCTCACCACTTCTTTAGTACCTCACCACTTCTTTGCTGTGAACTACCCATATCAGTTCCCTCCAAGTCTAATCTGCATCCTCTAACTTCACTCTTGAACTTCTTCACTCCTTAACAAGGGGGCGCAGGAAAGAAAGCCGTGTTAACAGAACTGAAATAGTGAGCAGCTTGCCCTCAGGAGTGGTCACGGAGGGCCTCTCGCCTGCCAGCTTCCCTTGCAAGCTGAGCACAGCCCAAGGACCCGGCGTATCTGGTAAGGGTGTCAACTTCACATCCCTCACAGGGACAAGAGCTAGGACACCTGCCCCGTTACAGAAGACAAGCCCAACTACTTAGAGGCCTCAAGTACTGCTGAGAGTTAAACTCCACCATGCAAAGGGTCAGGAGTCTCTCAGAGAAAGCTGGGCTGGGTGAACTACCGTGGTTCCTCGCATTAGCTTCTTCTGAAGAAATATCTGTGTGCTAGAGGGACAGGGAGCAAGATGCAGGGGAAGAAACTAGTTATGCTGAGGTATCTGAGGTTAAGTTTTATGACAACAGGTCATATTTTTTCATCTTTTCTTCCTACTTTTCTTCCTTTCCTTGTTCAAAGAGACCTGCAAGATGTTACCCTTACTGTTCCACCCTATCGCAGCAATCTTTTCATCAAGATCTTTCCATCTCTTCGTACAGCTGTGTTAAAGAGAAGCATGTTGACACACTATCGTAGATGCCCTAAGAACAGCTACAGTTTTTCTTGTGGCAAAAGTTCAACTGTCATCTTTGTGCCTTCCACACTGCACAAATATATACAGGCACTGATACATTACAGCTGTATTTTCCCACAATGCCTCAAATCCTGGCAACGGGATTCTTTTAGGACATCCTTAGTTCAGTTTTTAACTTCAGAGTGTATTGTACTTTGAAAGACTTTAAGAACAGTCCAAAAGGCATCATTAAAACACACTGGGCATTCTCAGACATGGCTTTGATCAAAGAGCACTCAGTCTGATGTACATGTTCTTCCAAAAGGCATAAGCACTCCTGGGGCAACAGAGCAGAGTGATGCAGTGTCTGAAGGACTGTTTAGAAGCAGACACTTCCTCTCAGCTTTCTGGAAAGCCAGCCTACTCGTGGTTAACTGGAAAGGAAATCTGTAACCACACACACAAAATATGGGATTCTAAATTAGATTTCAAGTCTGGAGTCACGTAAATGGCTGTGGAAACAGCAGTTCAGTGCTAAGACATTAACAAGTCAGCACGAAGTTAGGAGTCAGGAAGGAAGAATAAAATGGAGGATATCCCCATGTCACTGTATAAAACCACTGTGCACTCAGTTTTGTCTATTTGCGCACTTTCATCACCTTCACCTTAAGAAGTACAAGATGATCTGGGTCCCTGAAGCACCTGATGACCCAGTAACAATCTGGTCCTAGGAATAGCAGCCAATAGCTTCCCCTGGACTATACAATGGACTAAATAGTTGATCACATCATTAACCCTGTTGTTCCTCAAGCTATCAAGAGATAACAGGGAAAAATTTCTCCAACTGCCTTCTGCTACTGCTGCAATATTTTCCTTGCCTTCACTCTCAGGGTCTTCAGCTTCATCCTCAGTAGGCTCTTCTTCCGGACCATCGAATTCTACCATGATAGCCTGGTCCTCTAGTTCATCTGCTTGTTCATCAGCTTCCTCTAATGGTTTCATCCCAGATTTTCCAGAGGAGAAAAAAGCATGAGAATGCCTGCCCAGACTTCCAGCTTCAACACCTCTGGCAATCTCACATTCTAGAGTTCCAAAACAGGAAAAATACATTACTGAAACAAGTATCACAGCCAAAAGTTCAAAGCAGTCATGAGAACAAAACCCAGCTTTCCATTCCTCACAATGCTGCCACCTATAACATTCCCATCTTCAAGAATTAGGGTGTCAATACACTAAGCTAGATAAGGTGATGAATCCTCAACTTTTCCCTGTGTTACATCTACGTGTGCAGAGGTCACACAAAAAAAGAGCACTTGATAACATGGAGAAGCCCATGAGGTCCGAGTGAAATTTTTATCTGGGCTCCTTTTAAATGAACTTCCTTTAATAAGAACTTTTGTCTCTAAAAGAAGTCTTATCAAAGCCTTATTGCAGCACGTTGAACACACAAGACCCAGCAGTTCAGGAAAATTAACTTGGGAGATCCTGATTTGCCAAGACGCTCAGAAGGTCTCCAAGTTTTATCAATCTTTGCTTAATTCTAGAAGTACCACTGGTAAGTTTTAATTAAGCTTCCCACAAGTATATATTTCTAAGCAGTATTGCCAACATAATTTTGTTTTCCACTTGAGCAGAATGCAGTCTTTCAGCTTAAAATGCCAAAATTAGTTTGCTATCTTTCCCAGCATTTAGCCCAGATTCCAGAACGCAGCGAGAGTTAGCAAGTCTCTCTCTCCCAGCACCAATGCCAACAACGCAGCTTGAGACTTTGGCATTAGAGACAGCCTTCAGTATTAGCGGTTGTCCTCACCAGCCTCAGGAGAGCCTTGGTGTTCAATGCTGCCTTCTGCTATTCCCTCTTCTTCTGAAGGGGCCATTTCTCTTCCGACTCCGGCATCCTGTTCCACAGTTATCTGCAATTCTGCTTTTTTGGTCAGTTTCTTCGCCAAACGTCCAGAATATCCAGCGTTTGCACGATGCTCTGCAGCTAAAATAGGAAATTCTATCATCAGTCTTATCTACAAAAAGAACCCCTAACCACACAGTTTAACAGCCGCTAAAATTTACGCATAAGTAAACTCAGCAATAGCCATCAGCTATAAATAAGGGAAGGAGATGCAGTTCCCTTCCAAAAGTTTAGAGCTGAAAAATGCACAACGTTTCCTGGGTTTGCTCTACAGCCACCTAATTAGGGTGCACAGCAGATCCCAATGAAGGAATTTTACCTATCAGTAAGCGGAGCTCTTCGAGATCTGCCATCTCTACATCTATTCTCAATTTTCGGTGATTGTGTGAAAGACCAATTTGTTTTCCTTTAAGTCTAACAATACACAGAGCTTGTGCTCAGTTTCTCCTCCCCCTTTCCTCAGTATTTCTGAATAAACAATTTTGGAAGAGATACATTGCACTACAAAGAGAAGAGCACCTAGCAGTGGTTTTAACCATTCCGGACAAGCCTCTAGCAGGCAGGATAAGGAGAAATAAACTGACACATGATTTGCATGCCTTTAAAAACTCTAGCTACTGAGGTAGCTACTGAAGCATGCTTAAGTACTCCTTTTCTCTACATACCAAATCTATCGTCCGCATGTCTGTTACCATATAGCTCAGAAATCCACACAGGTAATTATTTGGAGAAATCTTACTGGGAACTCTCACAGTACTGTCACGTGCTGCAGGGTTTGGAAATCTTGGCTGAACCCACAACCAGAAGCTGTAAAAGTGGATTTTCACCATCCTCTCCAGCAACTGGGAGTTCTCACACTCGCAAGTACAAGTGTCAAGGTCTTGGGAGACGCAAGCCCCGATGAAGGACAGAAGGAAATCTGACCAAAGGTGGTACAAAAATCAGCAATGCCAGTCTCACTAACCAGAACATTGGGCTCCCTACACCAACGCAGGGCAAAATCTTGCCTAAAATTAAGTGAAATATTAACGAGCTTTGCGGGGAGAAAACAAAAGCTCAACTCGACACCGAGACTGCCTAAGGCAGACAGCCACCAGTGATTCTCTCACACTGCTGGATCCCTGCTGGGATACAGTACTTCAGCAGTGGAGTACCAGGTGCTATTGAGACATTCAAGTCTGAATTTTTACTGATTTCTTCACCTGTTGCTAGTGGCAATGCCTCCTGCAGTCTGGTATAACATACACGCTGCCAGTGCCGGTTGCTCCTCTCTAGTTTCTGCGCTGACAGATCAGGGAGCTGTTTGTTTCAATTTGTTTGCTGAATCATCTCCTCCATGCCACTCAAGGCTTTGCTTTTTAAACTTCTTACATTTCACTCCCATTGCCTTTTCTTCCAGGCTGAGCAGTCCGTATCTTTAGTCATTCAATGTACAGAAACTGCTCCATATATCTGATTATTGTTAATGGTATAACTGTTCTTCTCTGCACCTTCTCTAGTTTTGTTAGAGATGGAGAGGTTAGAACTGCACGCAGCATCCAAAAGGTGAGCATGACAATCATTTCTGTAGTGGCACAGTGACATTTTGTCATCTCTTCCTTTCATAATAATTTTTTACATGTTATTTGCTTTTCTGACCAGCCCACAAGCTTTGAGCTGGTGTTCACAGAACTGTAACAATCCTGAGGTGACTTTTATCAGCCTCAAGAGTCACATCCCGTTTCCACTTCACGCTCCCCAGGTGCACCCAAGCAAAACTACAACAGGACAAAAGACTCAAGAAAGGTTACAGGATGCCAACCTTATGTAACTGTAAATTTAGACATGCAGAATATCTCCTATCTTAATGAACTACTCTAAAAACTGTTTAAAACAAAAGGCTGTATTATCACGATAAAAAGGCAACATAACAAATTTTGCTGATACACCTGGTATATGCAAAAATTTACTTATGGGCACTGCAAGTATTCAATTTAAAATTCTAACAACAAAACTGTTAGTGCCAGTTCCATACTGCCATAAGGTAATTCATATGAAACTTCAGACATAATTAAGCCTAGGCAAAGCTAAACCCGCATGGCAATGGTCTTCTCTCATTTCCAGACGCTGTTGAAGGAATAATGGGAAATTTACTGCACAATAAAGTCCTATTTTACTCTCCAAGTCACCTGAAAAACTCTTGGTTTCAATCAAATTGAAGTACTCCATTCCCTTGCAACAGTGAAAGCACTTCTTACCCTCTCTGAAAATCTCTTCCTGTTCCACTTTGTTCACTGTATTAGCCACCTCTTCTTCTGTAGCGCTTACATCTAGGTCTTCAATTATATGGGACACAACTTCTCTCAAAGACACGCTAAAAGATCTCTTAGGCTTTCGAGGGACTGGGGAACCCAAACGTTTCCTTGCACTTCTGGATGGCAAAGAGGAGCTCCATCTATTAACAGCTAGAAATGGAGAGCACTAATGTGCCTCCAGTATCTTTTTAAACTTCCTTTCAGCTTTCCTGATAAGTAAAGAACCCATCAAGCAGAGAGAGAACATACACAAGAAAATGCTTTTCCTTTACTTGAAACAGTTTAGGGAATTCACACTGTACCTTAGGAACCAGTTGGAAAAGTCCTTGCAACTACTTTTCAGTTCACACTGAGGAGCAGCATTGAAATCTGCTACCTTTGGTAAAACAGCAGAATTAACCATTAACTTTTGACATTAATGCCTTACAAACTCCAGCAATGTTTCAAGATACGCTTTCACTCCCCCTCCTCTTCCTCTCATCTGATCCAGTCCCCTATTCCATGTCCTCAACACTTTCCTCCACGTTATCTATCCATCTGTCCTAAAATTTACTGCCATCAGCCTCTTCAGAGTCACTGTCTCCTGTTGGTCTCCCTTGTAATTTCAAAACAACTTTTCCCACCAAGCTCCCCACAGACAACCCCCAGAAGCACAGCACGGTGCAGCAATCCACCAGGCATCAATTAATTTCTAAGCTTTCCATGGCAAGAACTCCTCTCCTGGCTTGAGCAGTACTAAATACACCAACTGCTCTTTAAATACCGCTTCTGTGGCCCTTTTGGCAAAGGATCATAAAAAAAAAACTAAATGAAAAAGAAACATTAGGTGTCCATACGTCACAGAAAGCATAGGGAGCTTTGATTGAAGCTATTTACCACAGCAGATCCTGTCCTGGCTAGCTGTCCCAGGGTAACTTAAAGCAGAAAATTTTAAGGTTACAACCGTGGGGCCTGGTCCACGCAATACGAGGAAAATGTGCTCCTGTTTACACAGCCAGGACAAGGCATTTACAGGAAAATGAATGCAACCAACCGCCGGGGAGAAACTGGCAAGCGATAGAATGTGCAAAGCATCGGTACAGCATGACCAGGGAGGTGACTCTCCCTGCCCAAGGGATTTTTAAGGCCCTGGAGACAGCAAAGGGGTTAGCTATGACACATAAATGACCTTAACAGGGTAAAGATCCAGACTCATAAGCTCTCATTCTAACTCTGCCTACAATTCCTACATATTATCTCCTTATCTCACCGTATTTGTGACCAATTTATGGTGTCCACTTCTGGGCTCCACAGTGCAAGAGAAAGATGGACATACTGGAGAGAGACCAGCAAAAGGCCACCACGACAATTAAGGGACTGGAGCATCTCTCCAAGGAGAAAAGGCTGAAAGAGCTGGGACCATTCAGCCTGGAGAAGAGAAGGCTCAGGGAGAATCTCATCAATATATGCAAGTATCTGAAGGGAGGGTGTAAAGCAGATGGAGCCAGGCTCTTTTTAGTGGTGCCCAGTGCCAGGAAAGAGACAACGGGCACAGACTGGAACACAGGAGGCTCTGCCTGAAAATAAGGAAACACTTTTTCACTGTGAGAGTGACTGAGCACTGGAACAGGCTACACAGAGTTTGCAGTCTCCATCCTTCGAGACATGTAAAAAGCCGCATGGACACAGGCCTGGGCAACCTGCTCTAGGTGGCCCTGTTCAAGCAGGGGGGTTGGAGAAGATGACCTCCAGAGGTCCCTTCCTACCTCAACCATGCTGTGATTTCAGACAATACCTGCTAAGCCCCAAGTCCTAACCCATTGTACTCACTGCCATCCACCACCTCTTCTGAAAAAGAAAGCCGTTCCGTTGGGTTACTCTGCTGGGAATGATCTTGCTTATCTTCTCGCTCGTTTGCAGGTGTTCTTGGAGGTACAGGACCCATTCTGTCCACATGCTCATGATCAAGGGTTAAGTCCTCAGAATATCTTTGGGTCTTTCCCTCATTTGTGCCCACACTGGATACCAGGCCCACCAGCCTTGCTTCCTCTTGAGCTGCATCAGAAATCTTGCTTCTCTGTGCTGAAGTTTTCAAATCCGATAGCTGTGGTTCAAGAGCAGAAAGCTTATTTTGGCTCTGTTCGTCAAACTGAGGCTGAACAAAGAGCTCCGTGTTACTCAGCATGATTTCTGCATCACTCGTCAGCGTGGCTGTTCGAATCCCAGATGCTGTTTGTGAGTCCACAAGACAGTCCTGTGCTGCTTAGATAAAGTTTTAAAACAAGTTTTATGTGAAAAACTGCTCAAGGTCATAGGGACACAAACTTATTACCAGGACTCGCACAATTCAAAATTTAAGTCATTCAATGGGATTTTATTCATCCTCCACAGATCTAACCCTGAAACTGTATCACCACACTTCAGTGCCCCTAACTTTCTCTACCAAACCATCTCCCCAGTACCCACAGTTATGAACACTATCCCAAGTAATTCCTGTGATATATTACCAAATAATAAATAATATTAATTACCAAATAATTGTTACCAAACTGGGTGGGAGCACATATTTAAGCGCAGAATCAAAGCAACAACAGGTACAGAGCCTCATCCTAATCTTGCCTCCCAAAACACACTGGATTTCTGTGAATGTGCTAGTGGCCTTCAAATTGTAAAATACAGACCACACTTCAGCGACTGCTTCTAAAAGCTACCTTATACAAGGCCCTCCCTCCCAAAACAGAAGAAGCAACACAAAGGAAACCTTTTCTCTTCAGCATGTTCTGTTCCACTCCGCCTTCAAAAGCTTCCATGTCAATAACTTTGCGATGTTTTGGCCTCCGGAGCAGGCCTCTCTTTTCAATAGTGTCTGGTGGGATCAAGGAACCAAGAGACATGCGAAGAGATCTGCGAAAATAAAAGGCAAGAAATAGTTTTCCAAACTTACACGTTCCTCTTTTACCCTCAGATTACAGACATGGTGCCACAAACAGTGAGATGTTTCAGAAATCCCCGAGTTAGGAGGCATTTCTCCCCAAAAAACCTTGAAGATTACATGCCAGTCTACTGTAAACAAATTGTTTTAATTTCATGTTATCACCTGACATCAGGATATGTATCACAGAGCGCAGGAAACAGACTGTTTTACAGCCTCCTACCTGCAACAATATCTATGAAAAAAGGTTCAGGAATTTAAAAAATTTTAAATAGCAAAAAAAAAAAAAAAGGAAAACAAATGCTTGAGAATAAAGATGTCCTCTAGACGACAGCGAGGTAGTAGGAGGACTTCAGAACAAGCCTAAGCTGCTTAATATCAGTATTCACAGCAAAGTACAGCTACCAACGCACTAGACCTTTGAGATGGGAGCTAAGAAAGCACCATGCAAAGCACGGGAGAAGATGTATCTCAATGTACATATTTTGGATCCTCAAGAGACTGGCCACACTCAGCTCCCTCCTGTCCCTCCCTCTAGACAGCCCAATCAGAAAGGGAATTCAGAGGATTCAAAGATAAGAAGTACAGAATGCAGCTCTATCAATCACCTCGCACGGGACCACAGGCCGCAGCAAGAAAGCTGAAATAAATTGCTAAGCACGACTAGGATCATTAGCGAAGTACATGGGCAACACGAGAAAAGAAGTTCTCGACTTGCTTAAAGTCCAGGAAAGTTGGACTAAAGACTGCATAGATGCAACAGATGTGATGAGTCAATTAACAGGCAGAGATAAAGGTAAACTGTGTACTGATTTATTGTTGGAAACATGAGAATGAAAGGCAAAAAGGAATGATCCCAATAAGTAAAAAGAGGAGGAATAGTAGCAATACAAGCTAGACCAACCTGGGCACATAGTGCAGAGCCACTATTTCTGAAAATCACAAGGTATTTAGTGGAACACCTTCAACTTCCATCACCAGAGTGGGAGATAACTGTGTTATTTCAAACATAGGTCTTTATCACGAATCCAGGTATCTACACTGTACTTCACAACTACAGAGGTGATGAATCAAGGCAGCTATAGGTAGGACACCTAGAAATTAAGACATTTTAGTTTAAACTCACCGAGCCAAAGCACTGTTGTCCGGTGTTGACTGAGCTAGAAAAAAAATTTGTGACACATTAGCTGAGAAATTACCATCTACCCAACAGGCTGCAGGAACACCCCAATGGATACTCCTCTTTCTAGAGCCACTTATGCTACAATCCTCAAAAGTTACATTTTCGTGAGAACAGAATTAGATAATGGGTTTACTTTACAATTTCTTGTCTGCATTTCAGAACTGCCTATTAGAATTCTAACAAGCAACTTCTGAAAGGGTAATAAAATGGTTGTTTCATAGATTATTCAACACGGCACATGCCCTCACACTCAATAATATTAATCTTCCCACATTAACAGCAAGATGCAAGGCATGGGCCTCAGTCACAACCACCCTTCCACAACCCAAACCAAACATTAAAGCACCTGGAAGCTTTAGAAGTACAGGTAAACTACTCCACAGATCGTTGGTGAAACTGTAATTTAATCCTGTTCTACGCATAAAGTCCCCAAAATCTGAAAGCAGTGACATAATCATGCTCATAGTAGAAAATACTACAGCACGCCCCCTCTGCTTGTACAGAGCTGCCCACATCTCAGCGGGACACGTTGAGACCAGGTATCAGGCTGAAGATAGACAAGCTGATTTTTTGACCACAGCAAATCAGGGTGGGATTCAGCTCCAGACTAAAATATCCAAACACGGGTGTCTATGTTCCCATTACAGTCAAGCACAATTAATCAAACACAGGTGTCTGCTTTAGGGTGAGCTGAATCACTCTCCAGACTCCACTGACTAGATCCGCCCTAAACTTTAGGAAGGCTTCAGTTACCTAGTGTACACACAGGCACGTAAGTTCGAGCTGAGGTATGGGTGTCTGTAATTTGGAGCTGAATCCCACCCCTGAATTCTACTCCAGTTGCTACTGCCAATAGAATACATAAACCAAGGTGAGGTGTATTACCTTTCTGTCTGTTAAACGGCAACTAAAATGAAAGTTGTATTTACCAAATTTGCAAATTTATGTTTAAAGGGGAGACTTACTCCAAAACAAAACACTATTTCTTGTATAAAACTACAGGACCCTTTCTTCTCCAACACGAATTTTATAACTTCTTTGACATAGATGCAACAAAACGTGTGCAGCTTGTTCTATTTTTAGGTTTCTGGAATTGAGGGGAAGACAGGGATTGCTTCCTTTGGCGACGCTTCAAAACTCAAAGAGCACCAAGTTGCAAAAATAGTCACTAAGTTATGTACAGTCAGGGCAGGACCTGTAACTTGCCTCAAAAAAGCTTCTTTTAAACTTCACAGGAGGAGCTTTTATCTTCTCCACTATTCCCTTTGCACAAGCTGCTGCAGTCTTGCTTCCAAACATACAACTGCCCAGCTGAGAAATTACTAAGAACTAAACTGCAGCAGATGAAAATCAATTGACAGCAAATGCAGTGCTGAACAAGGTAATTTTTGACTGTGGCCTTACCTTGGTTCTGAGGAAGTCGTTTGTCTGCTGCCCTCTCAAATTCAGAAATGCTGAATTTCCTTCTCTTCTTAGTCATACGGAATGTGGGAATAGATGTATCCTCAGGAACAAGGTCTGGCAGTTGCATTTCCCCCCTACCAACACAAACCAAGCCTTTAACAAAGGACAACATTGTCGCTTAGCTACCCTAGACAGGTCCCTGTAACATTGCTGAAAAGTAAATTAAAATTATTTGTCCTTGCTGCAGCAAAAGTAAGGAACTAATCAGCAAATGCAGGAATGTGTCATTATCTCCTACTGAATCAAAGTAAATTTCACAAAGAGAATCAAAACTTGAGTGTATAGTCCAAACAGGGCTAAGAAAGGTCAAACCAGTAAAAGCTTGGATTTCCTACAAGCTCCATGCTCTCTCCTCCTCACAGCACACAACATCAATCATTACAGTGTCAATGAAAAAGCTATCATCATGAAACAACGCTACATATCACAAAGCACACTGGTACGCAGCATAGACGCATAATATCTCAGTCAGGCACTGGATCAGGATCAAAAAGTAAGTTTCTAAGCTGCTTTCCTCCTTTACTGAGAAGTTCCAAGAATCCCCTCTCGTGAAGGTCACATTAAGGCAGGAGCTGCTGCCAGCCCTCCACCGTGTCCTGAAGAACTAGAGCAGAGCGTCCCTCCCACAGCCAAAAGCCCACACTTCGGCAGACGGAGCATTCTGTACCCTTTGCTGCAATAAATGTGGCTTCAATACAGCAAGAATGGTAAGGCGATTATGTTTACGGGTCTTTTGTTCTTACAAAATACATTCTCTACCAGTCAAAGGTGGCCAAGTTTCATTACTGTATTATGAGCATAATGTAAGACTAAGCATTAGAATTAACTGGTTTGTAATGAGAAACGAATGTAAAGCAGCGGGCAAAAAAAAAGATTACTAATTTTTTGCATTTATCCTGGAAGATGCTATTACAGCAAGGGAAAGCAGTGCCTTCCCAAATCCAAGAAAGTTCATGTCACCTAAGTGACGGTTGTGAGGGTACTTTAAAAAAAGACTTTTTTTTAATTTTAAATTTAAAAATATTTTTTAAAAGTCTATTATCTGTTCAACTTGAACAACTAGCTAACGTATGGCATATAAAATCCTGCAAAGATCCACCTGTTGTCTTTTCATTTAAGAAAGGCACACTCGAAGACATTCAATAATCACAACAAGAAAAATGAAGAAGGAACTAAAATTATTGCTCTTTTTTTTGAATTAAAAAAACCACACAAAAACAAGCTACCACACTTGCTGAATACTGATGTTTCTTTCTCTATTAAAAAAAAAAAACAACAAAACAGAAAGATAGAAGTTTGCTTAACGTTTTACATGACCTGCTTAAGGTTGCTTAGGGTCAATGCAAAAAGTTTAGCTATAAAGACAAAATGAAAGAAATCACATTATTTAGAACAGTCTAATTTGCAGTAAGCAAAAACACATACAAGCGTTATGACAAAACTGGCTAAAGCAAAGTAGGACCTATCACCACTACTGGTTTTCTTCTATTTCGTAACAAAGTGAAAGGAAACAAACCACACTTCAGCCTCTCAGTCATGCCCATTAACTTAAAATATTAACAGAAGCTAAACATGAATAAAAGCAGCTGAGCCTCAGGCAAACCTCCTCTCCAAACCACTCTACAAGAAGGCAGTAACCAAACCAAGGGACAACCAAGAGGCAGTAACACCAAAAAAGCTACAGCAGCCCGGATACAAGACATAGCAATCACTCGTTACACCTCAGCATCATCAGCGCATGGCCTGTAGCCTTGGGGAGATCCAAGAACTTCTATTGTAGTATTTCACAGACAACTAAGAGAAGCAGGCTTCCATCAGTGCTGTATCCAGCACTTCCACTGCAAAAAGGATGTTAAAAGCCTGCATTTAAGAAGGGGAACTAAGTACAAACCTGCAGTGTTTACTATTCAGTCCCCCACTCACAGTGATTTCTACGCAACTTTTAAAGCCAAAGAAGCGTTTCTGAAAATCCCACCTAACAGACACTACTCTGGTCATTGAAACAGAAGTAAGGAAATCCTGCTCCCCAATCCCATTAACGTCACAGGAACTGCAGCTATACCTGGCAGTGTGAAACACCACAGATATTACTTACATGCTGGAGACCCTCTTAGACGGGAGTTCTGATCGAGCTTCCACTGTCTCTTCATGTCTTGATATGTGAGGTGCCAGAGGTGAAACTTGCGGTTCTGCCAACAAACCAAAATATTTCCTTTCCACAATTCAATCCAACAAGAACAGCAAAAAGCAGCAGTGTCAAATATACATTCTGTAAATGACATTTATTAACGGGTTAAAATAAAGACCTGGTGAAAAGTACTGGGGCTCTACTCCTAGGAAGGGTGGCATGTACATTGACAAAGCCAACAGCGGTAAATGGCAGCGCTGAGGTTCCACATACCACAGCAGAGAAGCTGAAGTTTGCAACAGCATCATACAGCTAAAGGCAGCGCGAAGGTTACACGCTTGCTCACCAGGATAAGAAGACTGAGTGAAGAGGATTTTCAAGAATATGATCGCATCAATGCGAGACCCAGTCTCAGACCAGACAGAGCTGTTTTGTATCACCTCGTTCAGCTGCCACTGCAGCGATTCCCCTTTTACACAAATCAGTCATACAATGGTCTGGATTTCTGTTCCCTGTAACAGGGTAAGGCTAATAGGCTACAAAAGAACACCTCCTGTGCTCAACTGTACCAAAACACTGTTCTTCTGCTCTGTTTTCCTTGAAAAAAAGATACTTACGGGTACAGATGATTCTCTTGAGCATAACCCGTGGCGTGTCATTGTCAGGGAACACAGTCGGTCTCTGCTTCAGCGAGGTGGTTCTGCCAGAATTCTTCTCCTTTCGTGAATCAGATACAGTCTGAAGAAAGAAATCAGAGGCAGGCAATTCAAAAATCCTATTTTCAGCAGTAAAGATGAATCTTAGCATGAAAAGCATTCATCATCCATCTTCTAATAAGAATCTAAGCTAGCCAACATGAAACCTTTTCCAAATTCTCCGGAAGAAATTGCACGTGTTTGCTTCCTAACAAATGCTGGCACTTCATTTTTGGGGCAATTTAGAAGGGTCTATCATCCGGCTGGGTCTCACTGCACACCTCTCAGCGCAAAGAAAGGGCTGGGGGAACTCGAAAGCACGGCCCACCACCCTTCATCCCTGTAACAACCCAAAAGGGAGAAATAAAAGAAAAACATAACAGGGGCGGAAGGCTGTAACGGCCCCGGCTATCCGCTGAGCACGGAATTCAGGGCTTTCGGCCCATTTACCATGCCTAAAGGCGAACAAGAGCAAGGGAGCCTCCTCTGCCTCCTCCTCTCCCTCACACCCAGCGGGAGCGGGAACCGGCGGAAGGGGGGAGGGGGCGGCGGGCCGGCCGTTCCCGACAGAGGCTCGGCTCGG
>NW_009646926.1:212923-220037 GCF_000708025.1 Charadrius vociferus | reverse complement strand
AGGGAGACCCGGGAGAAGGCCCGGCTCCTCCACGCTGCCAGCGCCGGCACCCGTAAGCGCCACGGCCTCTGAGGGCCACCGGGGCCCAGCTCGGCACGGGGCTCTCTGCCACCCTCGGTGAGGTGCCTGGACAGAGCGGAGATGGGATGGGCCCCCCCCCCCCTGGCTCTCCCTGCCCGCTCCCTCCTGCCCCCGCCGAAGCAGCCCCCAGCCGTCGGATCCCCCTGCCCAAACGGGGCGGCTGCTGTCGGCTCAGTGCCGAGCCCCGTTATTCATCCCATGTTATCCCAGAGCTAGCACTGCGGGCGCCCACTGACGTCCCATCTACACCAGGCCCATCTGGCAGCAGCGGAAAGCGCTTCTTTTAGTGTCGATGGGACCCATGTCACCACAAAGTGGACGTAGGTTATCAGTTTTCAGCAAATAAACTGGCTGTGCGCTAAGTGAGGTGGCAGCAACACTACCCCCTGGAGAAGGAATGTCTGAAAGCGTGGTTGGCACACAGGAACCTTCACAGGAACCAACAACGATGTCGTGTTTGGCCTCGCTTAGCAGAGGCATGAGGAAAGCTTTAGAAACCCTGTCAGGGTGATGTGTTTCTTCAGTAAATTACTGATGCCATAAAAAACTGCTGTTTCTAGCGTGAAAGAATCTCCAGATTAAAGAGTGCTCTTGTACTATGTAGTTTTTGCTTTCTCCGCAGTACATCCATATTTGTTACAGGTGTCTCGATGCTCTCAAAGCTAGCAAGGATTTATGATCCGGTACCGAGAACCCGGTGGTATTTGATGGCTGTAGTTTATCTCGTTGGCTTAAGAACTCCCTCTAATGAAACAGAGGCTTTGTAACACGTTGGAATTTAAATCCTCGGCTTTCGTTCAGAGAACCGGGATGAAACAGAAGCGAAGCGAGTTTATCTGCAGTGGTTGCAAACCCTGGCTGTCTAATCCTAAACTAGTGGGCGTGACTCATCATCTGTACATTAAGCAAGACCTTACTGAAACGTGCTTGCGTGTTCTAAACCCAGATTTAAGAGTATTGTAACAAATCTACGTGGAATGATTGTGTAGTTTCTGTTTCTAGCCAGCCGTTAGTCCCCTCGCTTTTCAGCAACAGGAAACCAAAACGATGTTGGCTAGAAAGATGGTGGAGAGAAGGCAGCGAGGCTGCTCGTCTGGCCTGAATGTGTGCTGCAGGGGCAACAGATACCTCAGAGCAGGAAGAGGAGGGTATCTGGTGCACCTGCAGAGCCCTGTGGCGATTCGTACTTAGGGGATATGGCTTTGATTAGCAACGGATGTTGAAAACAAAAGGCAGTTCACCACAGTGTGCCCATAGTGACATTGGAGGGAGGAACGCCCAGGTGTCCTCCGGGTCTGCGAGACCTTTCTCCTGCAATCAGAGTGTGTTATGCTCGGTAGATCGGGATGTCAGTTTTACTACATTTTCTAGAAGTATTTTCTAAATGTAAACAAAAAAAAAGTATCGTTAGTTTGAAAATATTGTAATCTTTGTAACACTGGCTAATGTAGCTTTACAACTGTCTGCTTCGATACTTTGTATGACCGAACGAAAGAGCGCAATGGGATTTGGTAGCCCGAGGTTTCTCTATTGATCATGTAGCCCGTTCAGCTCAAGGCGTTGGTTGTCTCGGCCTGGTATGTGATGCATGGGTCATTTTTCTATTAACGTGTGTACTGAGTTGGATGGTCAACCGTAAGGATACTACAGGTCTATTCATGTACTAAGTATTTCCCGTTATTTCATTTTAATTTATTTTCTCCAATCTGATATGTAGCTCTTAACTTCAGCTCCGTGGTATGCTGATTTCCCTGCGAGTCACGTAAGCAGCGATTTTTTTGTTTGTTTGTTTGCTTGTTTTGGGTTTTTATTTTTATTTTTCGGTAAGGAAAGCAGATACCTGCTACACCATCTGATTTAACGTATGTAAGTGGTCCAGCAGATCTATACGCTCCCATCAAGACAATAGGCAGCACAACGTCTCCCCTTACAAACAAGACGGCTTGTGCGTCCTAGCTTCTTGAGAACGTGCGTGTCGTAACCGTCGTGGTACTTTTTTCTACCATTGGAATGCACTTCAGGACGTTCAGCCATTCGGCCTGCTGGACTGGTTAACTGCTGGACTCTTTGACTTCTCCAGGTTACACTGAGGTGCTAACATGCTTAATTTTAATAAAGTATATTTTGTTTTGTTATGCTTCCGTGATGTGCATATATATATTTCTGAAAGGCGGGTGGCTGGAGCTTGTCATCCTCTGTTTTGTAATGTTTTTTCGTAGAATCAAAGAATCATAGATGGTTTGGGTTGGAAGGGACCTTGAAGATCATCCAGTTCCACCCCCCTGCCCTGGGCAGGGACACCTCCCACCAGCCCAGGTTGCTCCAAGCCCCGTCCAACCTGGCCTTGAACACCTCCAGGGATGGGGCAGCCACAGTTTCCTGGGGCAACCTGCGCCAGGGGCTCACCCCCCTGAGTGAAAAATTTCTTCCTAATATCTAATCTAAATCTCCCCTCTTCCAGTGTGAAGCAATTCCCCCCTGTCCTATCACTATATGCCCTTCTAAAAAGTCCTTCCCTAGATCTTCTGGACCCCCTTTAGGCACTGGAAGGGGCTCTAAGGTCTCACCAGAGCCTCCTCTTCTCCAGGCTGAACCCCCTCAACTCTCCCAGCCTGTCCTCCCAGCAGAGGGCCTCCAGCCCTCGCAGCATCTTCATGGCCTCCTCTGGCCCCGCTCCAACAGGTCCGTGCCTTTCCTATGTTGGGGTGCTCCAGGGAACCCACGCCTGGGACAATGTGAATATCTTTACGTTTGTGTCGGGTGAGGAAGAGGAGTTTGAGGTCTGTTTGGTGTATGCCGTGCTTGCCTGCACAGGGTTAGAGCTGTTTGGATGAGCAAATGGCTGTTAGGACAGGGCTGCTCTCGAAATAGCCAGGAGCGATTTGAGCAGCCAGAGCCAGGCTTCCCGCACAGGGCTTCTGCTGGAGGGCCAGAACAAGTCTCCCACATTACACACACAGGAGAAAGGAGAAAGTGTGGCCTCCTGGGAACCAGCCTCCTGCAGGGAGGAGCTAGCCCATAGTATCTTTGAATCTGTAATTCAACTTCCCAAAGTTCCTAATTTCAGATTGGTTTAGAGCTATAAGTCTCCAATGATTCTAAGTGGCAAAAAAATTCAGCTGTGCCTCAAATGTCACGTTTTTGGGTTGAACTGGGAGCGTTAAATGAAGCTGCATGACAAAAGCGAACACTTTTCCTCATGCGCATTTTCCTTCCCTCCTTTGCTGCTAAATTGAGGTAAATGAGCAATGGTACTGGCAGTGAATGAAGAGGTTAATTTTGTAGGAAGGCACCTTAATATGCTAACAAATAAACTGTAGTACTGCTCCACACAAATGCTTTTTCTTCTGTTTCAACTTCTCACCTTTCCGCATCCTGTAGTCAAATCTAGCCTACACCCTCGCGGTATTTTTCTTCTACCAGCTTCTACTATTGTTGGTTGCCACATTCCTGCATCTATATATTATCAAACATTAGCCCCAGAAGGGGACTTGAATGTTTATTACAATGGCTTTTATCATTCTAAGAGAAAATCTTAATTTCATCTTTGTAACAATCACCCCTAGAGATTAATAGTAACTCCCTTTCTGGGTTTTGTACCTAGTTTTAAGTTTTTCTGTAGTAGTAAGATAGCCTTTAAACCAGTGGGTTAACAGTTTTATTTTACTTAAGATGATGCATTCTTGCTCAACATCCTCAATCTGCAGAGCTCAAGCATTAAACAAGTCATGTATTCCCTAAGCAGCGTATATCCAGTGTTGTTGGGAAGGGACAGAGGGGCTCTTAGGTGACAAGAAAAGTTAACAAGCGAATCAAACAGGAGAAAGGCACGAAGCTCCTCTCCAATGCAAAACCCTCTCTCCTGTAGGCGAAACCCTAATCGTCTTCTCTGCACATGCACAAGGCTTCCTCAGTTCATCCGTATTTCAGAGATCAGTATCACTCCCATTAAATTACTGGACAGACAACTGTTTTCATGACCTCTGACACAGCATCTTTCGCAGGGTGGGTTCTGGCACAAGGAATATTCTCCAGTGTTCTGCCCAAACTCTTCACCTGCAGTTCTTCTCTTCTGTCGTTGGAAGCCATTGTGTTGGAAGTCAGTGTGTTCCCATGCCAACTCCACCTTCATTTCCCTGTCTCATGTCCTGCCTCCAGCGTTAGAAGCTGTCTCTTCCTGCAGTCCTTCTCGCTGTTCCTACCTCTGCCCGTGAGCAGGGCCCTGATGTGACAGGGCTGAAGTTACTGCGCCAGTGAGCGTCATGATGCAGAGGCTGGAGACTCCTCTGGGAACTGGTGCGCTAGTAAGCACAGGCCGATGGGCTGGATGGTGCATAGCTCTGATACAGCCTCAGGCTTCCCTGCTCTCTGTACAGAGAGCAGAAACGCTGAAATTCTGGGCTAAATCAGGGTTAAATTGAAAGAATGGCTCCAAGAAATCCAACCTTCTTCTCCTTGCCCTTCTTTTCCTTCTCTGCACCTCACCACATGCCCTCTTTTTACTGTCAGGGGGTGTCCAGGCCCATTCTTGGGGCTGGCTCTGCTTGCTATTCTTAATCAGAGCCCAGGTAGTCCGACAGGCTCCTCATAGACCCAGAAAGAAGCAGCAGCCTCCCAGGACCACAGTAAGGAGGAAGCATCCAAAGCTTTCACTTTCCTCCCGAGCAGAATGCAGGAGCACTCCCAGACTCCCAGCATCACAAACGCGTCATAGCCTAAGGGCTGGGGAAGAAGCGGCCAAGGAGAATGTGCTCACCTCTGGTCAGGATGCACGCTACCAAGCCCAGTGTGGACTTTTGTCACGCGCTTCATAGCACCATCCCATCTTCACTGCCTTGATTATTCTTCGGGTTTTAGACTGCACATTTTCTAGGGTAAAAATCGCCTCCCTTGTCCTCTTGCACATAGTGCCCAGCATAGCAGGGCTTTGATGCTGCCTAGGCAGTGATACCCTTCTTAACCTCTGCTGAAAAAATAAAGAATCAGTATCATTCAGCTGCTGTCTGGTTAGTTCTCACTTCAAAGGGTTGATTGCTTCCCCGCAGGAATATCCCAGTTCAGACAGGCATGCTGGGACAGCCCAGAGACCAGACGGGCAACTGCAAGGCACCAGCCACACCTGCACTGGTCCCACAACTCATCTGGGAATCACTGCGCAGGAAAAGAACAAAAATGGTGGGCTCTCGTGGGTGATGAGGTTACCATCTGCTGACAGACCTTCACTGCTTCACTTCTCTCTGGGTATGTACTTTCCGATGGAATATGATTTAGGAACAGCTCTCACACAAGCAAAACATCCCTAAAACCCAGTTACCTCCTTCTCAGGATCTTCCATTCAACCCTCACCATACCATCTCATTTCTACTTTTCCTCCCAAATCTCATAGCAATTCTTCCTCAAATTCTTACTGCATCTCCCCATGAAAAATTAAAAGCTACACTGCACAGAGCAGAAAGGGGCTACTATAGCTGGGTGGTCACACCATAAAAGATACTTATCCACAGAAAGGAGCTACTACAGCTGGGTAGTTGCATCCTGAAAGATACTTATCGCACTACAGTGGATACTACAGGAACAGCATCTTATCCTAAAGCTTGCAAGTTCCAGGCTTGGGTCCTATGTTTGGAACTGACGGCACAACAGACCAGCTACAACAAGGGACCCCTGGTGGTTCATATCATGCAAACCCTTCCCTTTTGTCTTTCCATATGAAGAACAAATGGGAAGTAGCTTTTCTGTATATTCACAGCTTTGCCTTGGTGTATAATCAACCCAGTTCCTAGACCCTCCTAGATAAATCTGAGGGTTGCTGCACAGAAACTGTTTACCCGTGTGTGTCACAGGCTCCACAATTTAAAAAATAGGTTTTGTTCATGACACAAATCCTTAAGCCAAATCCACAAAGAACTGTGGTCAGGATGGTACCAGTCTTTCCACTGACATCTTTACACCCCCCTGGGGGAGAGGCATTTCTAGCAGCCACGAGGTGCAGAGCACATGTACACGTCTCAGGCTGGCAGCTGGAGATCTGAGAATGTCATGATAAAGGCAATGAAAAAGCTCATTGTTTTCTCCCAGGCATGAACTCAGTCAGAAAACAAGGGGAGAGAGGGAAAATAAAAAAAAATCACCTATTTATTGTTCAGCTACTCTTCACCTGGCCTCAGCGGAGTCTCAGCTGCCTGCAATCTCCGTTTCCAGGCCATGTGAGGTAAGAAGCCATGAGATGGTGACCAATGCAGCATTGGCACACAGGTTTGCCTCTTTGGAGTAGGAGAAACCTGTTGGAAAATACTGTTAGTGCGACATTAGAGGAGTCTAGGAGAGAGGCTCGATGTCAGCCACCTCTGTCTCCTTTTCCTAGTACTGCCTTCAGCAGCAAGCCTGGACAAATGCTTTGTGGACCCATCTCCTTCCAGGGTTGCGTGATGCCATTTCTTTCTCAGAAGCAGACAGGTAAGGGTCAGGTTTGCCGGCAGAGACCTGGAAATGTTCAGAGCTGAGTTAAACCCCACTTGGTACGGGGCAACCGCTGAGCCGCCTTTCAGGCTCAGCCCTATGAGATAACTACCCATTAACGAAGATTTCAGCACCTTTGTAAGCCCTCCCTGCTGCCGCCTGAGTGAACGTGGCACAGGCCACCAGCGAGACCTAACCCAGAGACTTTTTGACCACTTATCTCTTTCGAAGTATTTATTTGAAGGGGATTTTCTATCAGCCCACGCCTTCTGTGCTAACTTCTTTCACTGCAAGCATGCTGAGCCATTTTTTTTTTAAAGAAGATTTTTAATTGTATAGCTCATTAGTCGACTTTAAAATGAATTTTACGATCTGTGGTTCTGGTTGAAGCTCATTGCCAACTTTTTCGCTCGGGCCGACAGCCTTCCGAGGGTGGAAACCTTTCCTGCGCCCCTCTTTGGGGTGAAATCCTGTCGCCCTTACAACCCGGAGGCCAGCTGTAGCCCCAGCGGGCGACATGGGATCCAAGGCGGGCTGAGGGTCCCCTCAGCCACCACACCCACGACCCGGGGGC
>NW_009646926.1:204476-212086 GCF_000708025.1 Charadrius vociferus | reverse complement strand
CACCGGCGTCCTCTTCCCCGCTGGGACGTGCCTTGCCGCCTCCATGGCCTGAGGTACCGGGGCTTCTCCTGGGCACCCGTGGGCCGGTGTCGCAGGGGGGAGAGGGGAGGGACTGAGCTCTCAGAGCTGCGAGGAGACGGTGTGTGTGGTGCGGCAGGAGGGACACTCGGGTATGCTCTCTGCTCCGGGGAGGGGTCGGTTTTGGTGTTTTCACTGTATTACTGTCGTGCCAGAAGGTTGTGTGAGGACTGAAGTTGACCCGACGCGGTTGAATGGCTTTGTCACGTAGAAAACGAAAGGTTCACCCTTCCTTGGAGCGCAGCTAGCAAAAGTGCATGTGCTCAGTGATCTGCTGGAGCCACCTAGTTTTTTCCTTTGAGTTGCCAGTTTCTGGTGTGGTTCTACATGAGATGATTTTTTTTTTCTTCCACCTCTATCGCTGTTGTCACTTTTTACCTTAAAAAACAATCAAAACCTGCAAAAATTCACAGTAGCAAGGAGCATGTGTTGCATTTTGTTAATGTGAGAGAGCTTTCTGAAGGCATTGAGTCCCAAAGATGCTGTTCCTACAATTCATACTTAACTCCCTGTCTAAGGCAGGCTGTAATGCTTCAGCTAGCTACTTGTTCTAATTTGAAGTCCATCACTTCCAATGTAAATGTGCATTTTAGGGTTGGATTATGACATATACAGTGTACTGCAGTTGAATGGGAACAAAGCCCAGGTAAATGCTTGAAGAGGGATAGGAATCAGTTGCAGAACTGTTGCATGAAAGTTAAATCTGATTGCTGAATCAGCCACCTTCTGAAGTTGGCTCTTTTTTTAGTTTCTCTTTTTCTAGGAGGAGTTATATTCAAGTAATGCTTTCTGTGTTTGTGTGTGGTGACTTTAAGTTTTCTTTTTAGCAGAGGCATTTCACATATCTCCCCATAGAAATAGAGAAATTACTGTATGTAGCATCATTATTAGTGAAAAACATAATCTAATTTAAACTACAATGACATTTTGGCTTACTTTTGGACTATTTAACTAGTTTCCATCTGGTGTCCTAATTATTATTTCATGTTCTTTCCTAAAAGATTGGAAGTTGCTCAGTAGATGATTTGAAATATATTTGTTTTAACACTTGTGTCTGTTCAGTTCTTTAGAAAAATGCAAATGGTAACAACTCTCTGCAGTTCTTTGTTGGGGATTCTTTTGTCTCTGTCACTAATTGGCTTGTCTAGTTAGTGGTAGTGTTGAGTCATGTATTGCAATCCTTACCCAAAACATACTAATAACTGGTAACACTTTCAAGCATGATTTCTTTCAGTTGTTTTAAAACTCCTAAATATTGTGGCATCACAGGCTGTTTTGGTATTTGTATTTGTACGTGACCAATCTGTGTGCTTAGATGCCATGTTGCTGGAAGCAGGGCTGTTGTGTGTTGCAGGAGAGGAAAAAAAAATAATCAAAGGATGGGGAAATGTGGGTTTGGAAGTGTAAGGTGGTTAGGTAGGTACCATACAAAAAGTTTCAGTGACTTTTTTTTTAGGCGTAGTTTGGAAATTTGGAGCTGAACCAGAGATTGGAGACCAAATCATTTGGAGGTGAGGTGTAACAAGCCTTGCTTATACGCGTGAAAAGCATGTGGATCATAAAGAAAATTTTCCATACTTTCGACACTGCCAAGCAATAACAGGAATGCTGTGGCTAAACCTAAAATTTAGGGCTAATGTAATGCAAAATTGTGATGTTATCTTGATCCTCTTGCATTTATCACTGCACCAAGGTACCTAGGGTTATGCTTGTAGGGGTGACTAGCTTTGTGCTGTCTCATTCAGGGCTGTTATTTACACAGCTTGCTACTTTTAACAACAATACAACAGGGATTGTTTTCAAATGTGCCAAACTTCAGTTGTGAACCACAAGAGAAGTTGCAAGGATTAAACTGCAGTTTTTGATAGAGGTTCTGTTTAGAATAAAAATGAGTACTGAATATTTTGCTGCTGAGTTCATGAACAAACCTGGTTAATTTTTAAGTAATGATTTGGTAGAGAAAAAGGGTTATAACTGTAGTATGACATCTTTGCTTCTGTAACTTGAAAATCAATTCCTAATTTTCTCTTAACCTAAAACAGCTGTCATGATAGTCAGAGATGGGTAGATAGAAATATCTTAGATTCTGCTGTTTCTTGGGGATTAAATGTTATGTCACTGTGCCTGTAAGGTAAAGAAAAATGTGGTGCAGCAGTTTTCCCCTTCTGTCCCCCCTCGCTGCCTCCTCTGTTACTTTACAACTGAGCAGTCTTGGGTTCATACTGGAGAAAAGAGATGTGACTTCAGCCTTGTAAATTTGAATTTTTTTTGGATTGCAGCAAGAATACTGTAGGGAAGAAAAATAACAGATGTGTAGTATTGTGGCTATTGCTTTAACAACAAAACATTACGTCTTCCTATCCAATTATATGTAATATAATATACGTTTATATATTTGAAAATCATCTCTTTATTTCTCTCTTGGGTTGTCAGGTTGCAGACAGGATGATCATCAAGCTGTAGGCACAGTGAAGGCTTTGCTGGAGTCCTCCCCACGTGTTTTGTTTACTAGTGGCCTGGTACTTGCTGACATCTGTAACCAAAAAAATAGACTTCAGGTCTATTAATGCATACTTCCTGCATTAATTTGTTTTAATGAAGTTGGAGTAGAGGAATAAAGACTGAGAAGGGGAAAGGCAATTTATTTTCCATATTTTTCAGAAGAAAACAGTCTGTGCCTTGTCACTCTTCCCCATTCTCCCTTTCCATCCTTCTACTGTTCCTACAGCTAGACTTAATTATTTTTAGATCTGAAAGACTATTTAGAATAATGTAATTTCTTGCACAGCGCAACCCATAGCAATTATGAGGTGAAGGTCTGTGTTGAAATCAATAATTTCTGATTGGCCTGGAGCAGTAATTTTCAGATTGTTAATCTCCACGGATCTGTCAACTACCGTGGAGGTGATAGCACAGATACCCAAGAAAAGCACTTCTCAGTCTTTGAATGTGTGAATTTGCTCCTCAACTGGAAATTTTATAGGTTTTCAAATGGAGAAAGATTGACCACAAAATTGGGATTTCTCAGAAAGAGGTACAGTGTGTTTAAGATAAGTCACTGATGATGTATGATGTCCCCAAGTAAGTTCAAGTATTTCATCACCCCTGTGTTAACGTGTGTTCTGCCTGGCCGGGGTTTGTTTGGCCTAGGGAAGAGCAGGCTTGATCCTAGCCTCCGACATCTGTCAGGCCGTTCTCAGGAGAGCAGAGCCAGGGTCTTCACAGGGGTATCACTGGGAGCACAGGAGGCAAGGGGCATAAATTGGAACAGAAGGGACTCTGGTTGGACACGGGAGAGCTGCCCTCTGTGTGAGAATGGTCGAGCATTGGAACAGGTTGCCCACAGAGGTTAGGTAGTCTCTGTTGTCAGAGCTTTTGGGGATCAAAGTGGATACAGGCATGGGCAACCTGGTGTGATGTCCTAGCTGACCCTGCTTTGGGCTGGAGGAGGTGCCTTAACACCTGAATTATTCTGTGATAATTTGCATAGCTTCTTTTGTTGACAGTGTATGCCTTTGCTAAAGGAAGATGATGTTATCAAGTGATTCTTGGTGTAGTTGAATAGATGATCTGTTTGAGAGAAGATTAACTGGTCCTGTGATGCTGGTTCCATTGTGTTCCTAGAAAGTGCGCATAGGAGATGCTCCTGCCTTTGTACATTTTAGTGGCAACAGAAGAGATTGAAGGAAAAATAGTCTAAAATCTGTTTGCTGCTTTACTTTTTGTTTTTTTACTGCTGTCTAAAGATTGCTCACTCTGTTTAATCTGAGCGATCAAAAAAGCATGGTAGAAATTGCATGAATAACAGGAACTGAAACAACCGAGAGCCGTTGTCCTTATTTACTCTTGTTAATCAGTAGTGAAGCGTGCAGCAACTGATGGTCTAAGTCATGTTTGCCATGGATTCACATGTACCCCTGGACCAGTAGCACCAAGTTAAAGTGAGCGTTGGTACTCTCTTGTTACGCTGATTCTCAAATCTTCCAGACAACAAGTTTGAATGCAATCTTAAGAGAGTTTAACTTCGGTGCAGTGGTGCGTAGGGCCAGCTTTACTATTCAGGGAGTGTGGTTTATTTATGGTCTGATTACTTACGGAGTAAGTGTAGTCGTAACTGGATAATAGATGGCAAATTTTTTCTCCACCAATATTGTATTGGTTTGAGATTTTTCCTCTTTAAATTCCGTATTTTCTTTCTTTCTTGATGTTCTGCAGATCAGAAGGTCTTTACTGAGCTTATTTGCCTGCAGTGGTTGTTCATTGATTCTTTGAATACAGCTTGCATTCCCCGGGAGATCACCTTCGTTTTCTCTAGCAATTTACATTATACTTTACTATGGCTCCTTCTGTTTTTTGTTGACATTTTCAGAAAACATAGAATTCTTATAGAAGTGCAGGTCTGCCATGCTTGAGTTCAAAAAGACTTATTTTTTTAGATTGATAGCAGCAAGCTTGCACGTGTCCAGGTCTGATAATGCAGTAAACGCAGCTGCTGGTTGAAATAATTGTTTGGTCTTTCTCCATACTGCAGAGATGCAACGACGCTTTCTACTTTTGCCAAGTAAAAAGGTGGCTTTTTCTCACATTACACCTCTGAGTAGCTCTGGTGATGCCACTTGAGCAGAAAGATGGACTTCGTGCTGCAGCATGCTGACAGGGAATTGTCTCCCGGCTGTTTCCTCATTTCTTGTTTGTTGAAGGAAGCAATGGAAAGAGTTTTCAACCAGTCCTTTTGCAGAAGTTGGTCTTTTTAGAACTGTGCTCCCCTTAGGAGTTATGGTCAGTCTTGGTGTGTTCGTGCTGATTTTTCGCACCCAGAGTTAAGGCAGAGAAGGAAGAGGGATGAGTGTACGTAGGAACACCTAAGCTGTGACAGGCAGTGGGAAAGATTCTGCATTTCTGGATTTTGCGGACAGAAAACCTGTTGCCTGAGGCCAATGCAACCCTAGTCTAATTCAAGGTCGCTCATGGCCCTTGTGAAGTCTCCGTTCTCTTCCAGTCCTCCTCTGTCTCGTACCTTGATGCATCTTCCTCCTTGGTGCTGCTACAGCTGGGGTCACGCAGCTTCACCTGATATCGGTGCCACCTACCATGTGCCAAAGCAGATGAGGGCGAGCTTAATTCAGACAGTTGTTTGCCTCCTGGACCAGCATGGGCAGGTGGCACAGGACACAACAAGCTGGAGGAACCTATGGGGAAGGCGGGAGAGAGGCTTCGAGGTGTAGTGTAGCCTTGGATGATCTGGAAAGGTCAAACAGCATGCACTGGGCAGGATAGACTATGTGGTCTGGGACTGTGGGCCCTGTGGAAGTCCTGTTGATGTTGGGAGTCTTTGACTGTGTGTAGGAAAGCCAGGTGTGATAGGGAACTGGGAAGTTCTGCATGGTTTAAGGTATGAATGCCATCTTCTGTGTGGCTGCAGGAGCTCCGTCTGCTGTGCATTCAGCGATGTGTGCAGCAGTGGCAGTGCCAGGCTGAGGGATGAAGATACTGGGGATACCGTGGTACCTTGTAGATGAGAGCTGTAGGAAGCATGGTGAGAGATGTGCAGGGGGCTGGAGTTGATGCTTGAGGATGTGTCAGTGCACGGTCTGGCAAAGATACTGGAAAATTTGATTGAGACGTCACTGTGAAAAGTCCCCTGTGGAGCAGCGATCCCAGTTCTGCTGTGTCAGCATATACCTGTTGAAGAGAGAGTTGCTGGCAGCTGCAGCTTTTGTGCACTGTACTGGATTTCAGCTTGAGCACTGACTGCTGAGTGGTGTTTGAGGTGGGGATAAATTCTCTAATATGAGCAGATTCCAAGAAATTGAGCGATGTGAGTTAAAGTATTGCAGTCTGTGTTGGTGGCTCGGTTTTGCTGCTGTGCTTCTGTGAAGAAGCCGTTAATCAAATGGTCGTGATGTTCTTAAGTGGATGTGGTGAGGTAGGTTTGGTTTGAAGTGACAAAGGAAAGAAAATTAATTGGCTTAAGGAAACAGTCTCCTTTTCCATGGAGAGTTAAGGTAGAATATCCAGTAATCCACTTAAACAGTGGTAACTTTCAGCAGGTGCCTTTAAAAGGACAGGTGTGCCACATTGTATGTGTTTTCTAGCTTACTGAAACTTCTTTTATCTGGTTTTAATATTAACGGAATATTCTTGCCTCTGTAACCAAACTTTGAGCGAACCATGGATAGATTTGGCTGGATGGCACTGAGGCACATCTGTGTTGTCCTAGGGTTTGACAACATCAGAATACGTGCATTCTTCCTAGCTTTGGAGTAGATCTTAAAAGCCTCTTATATTACATTTATCGCATTAAAACAACCTGATAAATATGTCAATACAACCTTATGTGGGTTGTATCTCATTGAAAGGGACTGGGCTTGCTGACACAGATCATTCCTGTCTTGTTCTTTCTTTAGGTACACCTCTAAGCTTCTTACATCTGTGATGACAGGCAGAAAACATAAAACAGCATGGAGGAAAAGATGAGAAATCAGAAAAGGGAAAAAAAAACCAAACAAAAACTTTCCAGGGAGAGCAAGAGTGTTCAGCAAAACCATATATGAATGGCACAGGAAAAAGCAAGGTTGTAACAAAATAATTAAAAAAAAATAATAATCGAGGATCATTAATCTCAGCAGAATTTTTTTTTAGCTTGGTTCTCAGTTCTGGCAAAATCAACATTATAACTGGTGTAATTTATACTGTTATTTTTCTTTATTTAATGCCATTTTACCTGCCAAAATACAAATACATTTTTTTAGAAGGAGACAGTAAGCTAGCGTACTAATTTTTAGTTTTAGAAGCCATAATACTACTTTCTGTATTTAAAATAAGAATTCCTTAATTTCTTGCAGTTTCAGGATAGAACAGAAGGCGTCTGGTGCTTGAGTGAGGCTGTTGTGCCTTGAGGAGTTGAAAGCCTCTGGGCTAGCATACAACAAGCATGCAGGTTGATCTTGGGTCAGTGCGATGGTACAGTGGGCTGTTAAGGGTGAATACACATAGTGTGTGTGTAAAAAAAATAATATAGTAATAGCTAATTTTAGCTTCAGGAGAATAAGCTGGTGGTTTTTTGCTGTTCGCTGTTTCATCTCGGTGTTAGATGTGTGGCTGTTTAACATCAATACTGTCAACTAGATTTGCACTTGCATGTTTAGGAAGGATATCTGATGGTGATGTGAGTTCATGGTTTGAAGCTATGACAATCCATTAAAAAGTGAACAGAAGTGATTTTCACTTGGGCTGGTTGTTGGCTTCACCGCTGCCATCCCAAACTGCACACCTCTAGGTACCTGCAAGTCTGGAATGGAACCAGCAGGCTTCAAAACTAAATACTAATACTTCTGGTTTTCCAAACAAGACAGAGTCCTCCCGAACAGCAGGGTGGGCATCACCCAGTAAAGTTCCCAGGGAGTTGGTGAGATGATTTTAGGGTTATTTTCTTTCAACATAAAGTCCTTTAATGCAGGCTGAAGTTGTTTGATTTATACCTCTGCTCCAGGTTCAGCCAGCATCAGTTAGATGTCAAAAACTGTGTGATC
>NW_009646926.1:195112-204427 GCF_000708025.1 Charadrius vociferus | reverse complement strand
TAGGCTACAAAACATCCCTTCTCAGAAGGGTGAACCACCTCGCCCACTGTCACGTTCTCTGCTCTGCAGATGCCAACGATTTTCTCCCTCATGTAGTCTGGGTGTCGAAGCTCTAGCAGTTGCTCTGGGTTTGTATTTTACTTTGGTAGTTGAATTTACCACCCTGAAAACTTGTATGCTAATTCCTCTTATGCCATTGCTCAAACAAAAGGTATATGATCTCCTGTGCCTGGCCAAATTTGTGTAACTTTAAAACTCCTGGCCTAGGGTTTGAACCCATTTCAGTTCCCATTTGTGTGAGTAAAGCTCAAACAGCCAAAGGCCTAAAATATGAAAAAAGCTTTCTTGTCTGACTGCACAGAAAGTTAGGCCTGGTAAAACTTGCTGTGGAGATCTTCAGAATATTTTTTTTGCTTCTCTTAGGAATTTATCAAATCTTAAACAGGTGTGTGAGTAACTGACATCTAAAGGAAGCCAAAATAATTGTCACATCCTGTGTCCTAAAACAGAATTTCACGCCTTTCCAGACCTGCAGTGCAATACAGCCGATAGCTCAGGGGTTACAGACAGGGACGAGTGGCTGACAGATGTTGACGTTTAGCAGGTATAATTTAATTTGCTTGGAGTAAACTCTAATCTTAAATGCGGTGTGTTTTGAGCGCAGCATTGTGTTTTGACTTTTAGCACAATTCATTTTTTCAGAGAGATATCAAGATAAAGAAAAAATGGATTTGCTTTCTTGAAAAATGTGATGGCATGGTAAAGCGATCATCTGTACTGATAGTGCATGGTAGTTTTTAGACTGTTTTTAGACTGTCTGTCTGGACTGCTGCACATGCTGTGTGCTTAATCCGTCTAAACCAAAAGAAGTGTGTGATGCCTCTGAGCTTCCACTACCTTCACTGGGAACTGCAGATTCTCACCACTATGAAAAATTATGGTTTGTATCTTGAAATTACTACAGGTTCAAAGATAAATGTTGAGTATACTTCAGCCTTAGGGACAGGATAGAAGAGGAAAGTAAGCTTGTGTTAAGCAGAGAATTGGTGAATGACCTCCTGTTGTGTACCATTGAAAGGATGATCTTCCTTAGAATGGCCTGTGGATGGTGAAATACCTGAGGAGCTGAACAGATAAATCAGTTGGTGTAAGCTACTTGCAGACAATCCATATTAACATGTCAGTTGTTTACAGTAAATGAGATCAAGTCGCAGTAGCAAGCGCTTGCCAAATTTTTCAGATGGTGTAGTTTTTGAAATATGTGAATAGAAGGTGGTAACACTTACTCATTCTTGTTCTCCACTTTTGTGTGCACGTTGTGACCTCTGACTGAAATAGCATTTGGTGATTTCTAGAACTATAATAAGAAATTAAACTATTTGGTATCCAAGATTTTTACTGATGAAAGTCTAGGATACAGAGGTGATACTTGTCCTACTTCTTCCAAAGAAAAATTCTGGCTGGCTGAGAGGATCTGTGTTTACTGATGCTTAATACTCAAGCTAAGTATTTGCTTATTTATGTGATTGTTCTTTCTGATGATTTTTTGTTTGTTTGTGTTACAGTCATTGGCTTTAGGTGAGGATTCAGAATGGGAGACAAGCCTATCTGGGAGCAGATTGGGTCCAGCTTCGTACAACATTACTACCAGCTTTTTGATGCAGACAGGACTCAGTTAGGAGCAATATATGTAAGTATCTACAAAAAGGGGGCTGAGGCTTTGTCCCATTATTTGCCTAGGTTTCTCTATTTTGATGTGTGGGAACATGCATGGTGGGATAGTGGGTTTTATCCTGACTCCAGGATAGTGCAATCACACTTACTCAACTTCTATTTATTGCATTTCTTTTACATTTCACTTCTATTTTGAGGTTTGTCTGCCTTATCTATAAGCAGACTCGTAAAACCCCTAGTTGGCTGTAGCCAGTGGCTTGTAGTGGAGGGGGCTGGTGATGATGCTATGATGAAATTCTCTGTAAAAACAAATATGCTAGCCTTAGTTTGCCATTGATTTACAGGCAGGAATTTGCTTGGATTCCTCTCGAAGTGGGATGTGACTTAAGTCCTAGTCTGTGTTTAGCAATTCTTGCAGGTATTTCTTGGATCTCGTGCTGTATTAATCCTCGGAACATTAAAATAGATTTAAAATTTGGAATCCAGTTTAAATATTTGGACTTTGTTAAAGAAATTTAAGTTTGTTTTAAATTTCTTCAAAAATTAGGTTTTTAATTTTGCTCCTTATTTGGGGCAAAGTAGATTTGGGTTCCAAAATTAGACTGTAACAAACCCAAGGGAACCTCAGCTTTTACTTTTGCGGGAAGACTCCTCCAGAACATGCAAAGTGCTCTGTGTGTGGAGTTGATTACTGGTGGTGAGGAATGCTGCTGGCTGGCTGGCTGAGGCGTTTCAGCAAGACGCTCAAGTCTTACGAGTCTTCTAGCAGCGTATCCTGTTTTTCTGACCTGTTTTTCATCTGCTGGATGAATTGTATGAAGCTTCACCAAGCTCTTGAGGACGGAAACTGTTGCACAAACACCATCTGACACCCCTACGTCTACACCTACCTCAGCAGCATCCACAAGCACTGATAACGTTTGCTCTTTGGATTGTCTGCATTTGCTACCAATCCTCAGAAGACTGGTGGTGATAAGTACAGGCTAATTTAAATTCCTGGAAACAAGACCTTCCACACAATGAACTCCTGGACTTTCCCATCCTTAATGTCTTCCCGCCTTTGATCACTCAATGGAGATACCTATGCAAATGTAGTCAGGAGAACTGTTATGCAGGTCACCGATGTGTATTGTTTTGTAGAGTTCCTGAACTGGAGGATGGGACCTTGTATTTTGTGGCTAAAACACGCCATGGTCACAATTTGTCCAAAGTAGAGGAGGTTCTGCAGAAGGGCCCTTTTATTGATGAGCTTTTTGGCTTCTGAGACCCTGTGGGAGGAAACAAATTTTATAGTGTGCAGGGAGCTCTTGGGTTTGTTTTGCATTCCTGTATTGCTGCTTCCACCGCAAGGTTCAGTTTTCTCCTTTACTGGTGTGATCCAAGTCAATTGAGCTCTTGTTACTTAATCCAGGTAGGGATCTGGGCGGGTCACTTCTGCTATGAGTTGCTTCAGTTATGGGAGTTGGCGTGTGAAGTCAAAGACTTGTTTTACAGTTATCCCCCTGCAGTTGTTTTTCAGGAAAATGCTGCAGCTACTCCTTTCCTCCGCTTTGGGTATGCAGCTACTTAGAATGAAATATTGTCTTATTTTTTTATTCTGTTTTCTCACCTGTAGGGCTTTTGGGATAGAGGAGGGGTTGCTTTTTGTTCTTGAAGCAGTTGCTCCTAGATTGTTGATACAGCAAGTGGCTATGGAGATAACCCATAGCAGAGAGTCAGGTGGATGCTAATTAGGTACAACGTGAAGTTGTAGTGTGTTTGAGGGATAGCATAGCCTCCTTCCCTCATACCATCACCCGGCTTCCCGGGTTACCAATGTCAAGGATTGATGTCATGCAAGATGCAAGTGATGTCAGCCAGATGACTTTCTGTGTGAATTTAGATTGCACAATCTAAGTCCATTTCCTCCTAAAAGAAACATGTCCAAACTCAAGAGGAGGCTGTATTTGAAAACAGTATGAAGATCCCCTGGTTACATTTGTGACCCTGAAATATGTCGTGCTGTTGCCCCTAGTCCCCTTCTCTGTTCTTTTTGTCTCCTGCTGCACTGCGTAGTTCCTTCTGATGATAGACGGAGGACATGAAGCTTTTTATAGAGTGATTGTGACTTGTGCAGGTTCAGCATAGCACGTGTGGCTGAAAGTAGTGGCTTTTTGATGGATCAAAAACAGGGCCTGGAGAATCTACCAGAGAGCATACAAATAGAGTTCTGCAGAATCTGCCTGTTTCTGGTGAGACATTCAGAGCTTCAGTGAAAACTGGATGGGAAAGAGCTGGGAATTGTGTTCCTGGAGGTATTTAAACTCGAAAAGGTGGAATGAATAGCTGTCTGTGGTAGCCCCTATCAGGTATAGGGTGAGGGTGATGTTTGGAGATGGCAGCAGGCAGACTTTGAGCTCAGTGGAAACCAGTTTAAATTTAAGTCTGTTTGCCAAGGTTTAAAATTGGATTTGAGAGTTGTGTCAACAATAGGATATTGTGATTCTGGTTTAAACAGTATCCTAAGCTGAACAGAAAGCTTCTTCCCAGTTGCTGTTGTACCTGACATCACATGCTCAGAATGCCCTCCCTCATACTGGAAGAGCTTGTAGGCTGAAGACCTCAATAACTTCATGCCACACAGGGTGGGCTGTTAGAAAAACTACAGATACAGGTATTCTACTTCTCTGGGTGTCAGTAGGGAATGCAAATCAGTACCTGAGAGGGGAAAAAAGCTGGTGATACAACTCATCTTGTGAGATTTCTTCATATATTTTTGTCTCTCTACATGCTTGACTTTGTGTCCATAGGGTTATTTGGGTTTTGGGTGTCCTTTAGGTTTTCTTCTGAAAGCTAACTTTGATCCAAAGGCACAGGTGCTTTTTGCTGGTAGAATCATGATAATGAAATTTAATCTATTTAATTTCGAGTTGATTATTCCACGTTTTCAGTTGCTCTTTGTGGTTTCTTTTCACCTGCCTTTGAGGTAGTTTCCAAATAGCTGGATTCTAAGGATATATGCCAAGTAAACAAAGTCTCTTACCAGGATTGCTTAAGGGTTACCTCAGCAGGTTGATGAATTTGTTTTTTTTCCTTTCAGATTGATGCATCATGCCTTACGTGGGAAGGACAGCAGTTCCAGGGCAAAGCAGCTATTGTTGAAAAACTCTCTGTAAGTCTGTAATCCTTATCAAACACTTTGGGTAACAGTTCTGAAGACTATAAATTAATTGCTTCTAAAAAAATTTGATTTCAACTTCAGCCATTTAAAATTCTTGAACATGGGACTTGTGCTTCCAACTTTTGGTCTTCAAAAATGTTACTTGTGATTTAATTCTGTGTTCTATTGTTGGCACTAATGGTGGAATGTTAATTGACTCTATTAGTTTGCAAGGTTATTTTGTGACTGCAATTGCATCTGGCATTATTGATTTATTTTTTTTAAAAGTATAGTTCAGAAGCTGATGCTGTGATCTAGAGGAATGAAAGGTGGTTTTGTTTTTTTAAAGCATGCCAAGGAAGTAGCAACAGCAAACCTGTTATTTGGATCTGCCTGTGATAGAAGCTAAACATGATATTGCAAGGAACAATTTGTTTTCTGATAGATAAGCTGCAAATAAATTCTGCGGTGGAGAACCTGACTTATCTTCAGCGCAGCGTTTGTCAGCTGTTCAGATGTGAGCAGTTACGATTCAGGACTCTGAAACCAGTATTTCCTCTTCATCATGTGCATTTCTTACTGTGTAGAGACTGAAATTCTTCCTCCCTATTCATTTAGTTAAACTTGGTGAAGTTTTATCTTTTTGAGTAAATCCATGCTTCTGTTACAAAACAGGGTGTACTTACAAGCTGTCACGAGACTAGATAAAGTCTGTTTCTCTTGCAATATATGTGGAGGGCATGTGTGAGGTCTGCAGCCATTTTGCTCAGAGCATGATATGTCAGGCAGATATACCATTTTTATTACACATTGAGAAGAAAAATCTTTGTAACTTGGATGCTTGTCTTGTCGCAGGATGCTGCTGCTCCTGTGTTTTGGAATCACTGCTTTCATCCAGGGCATCTGTAACTGTGAAGGCTGAGGTTTGCCCTTGGATCTGTCTTTTAGGTGCCTGCGTTGCCTTTGTAGAAGACCACACACCTCAGAAATAGCACAGCTTGCAACTGCTCGCTTCTAGATGAGCAGATACTCAACCTCCAGAGTTGCTTGTTTGTGTACTCAGTGCTCTTTAGAGTTCTGGGCTGGAAGCCATTTAGATACCCAACCAGCAAAGCATTTGCTTGGCCCCGGTGTCTCAGATGCTGCCTTGGATCTGAGCCAGTGCCGATGGGCCCCTTTCTCACCAGAGTGTTACTCATCTTTACCTTCCCTGTCTGTGGTGCAAGTTGGACTTTCTGGGTTCGTGTGCCTGCTGCACAGTCTTGCTTGGTGAGCGAAGGCATGCTGCTTTGCCTCGGGGAAAGCTTTTCTGACTTATATCCATCTGCTTAAAGTAAGGAAGAAATGCAGTAAAATTACTCCATGCCCTTCCACTGCTATGGCTCGTTACCGGGTTGTATCAACTTACCGCCACTCTGACATCTTTCAGCATGCCCCTGTCAGCACTGAGCTGCTTGGGCTGTTTGCTCTTTCAACTTAACGTGCTGTTTGTGCTTCTGGAGCTTCTTACTTGAGCAGATCACTGAAAGTTTAACTCTGAAATTCTTTTGCATGAAGAGTTGTTTCAAATAGAGTGGTGTCCCCATCAGGGGACGGCCTGATTTTACACTGAGCGTTTGAGATAATCCTGTAGTTCTACAAGCCTCCTGGACCAAGGAGGTAGATTTGTTGCCATTTGTTGCCAGGAGTGAGTTTAAGCTACTCTGCTTCATTCTTGCAGAATTTCTCTTTCCCGACTTCAAGGAGGATTCCATGGTTTTGGTAGTGAAAGCCCAGACGAGTTTTAGTGTCAGAGGGCACTAAAAACCTTGGTTGTTGTGTGGCTTCTCACTTGTTAGTTGCTTTTATTGTACTCTTCATCTCAAGAAATGCTTCTCTCCAGTACAGATGGATGTTCATAAGCAACCATCCTTTTGAGGTAGCTTCTCTCTATTCTCAAAATCGGTGACCATTCCTATCACCTGACCCTGCTCTTTCCAGTGGGATTTCCCCCACTGCATCACATGAGTAGCGGCTCACTTGGCTGACCGACCTTTGGGGTCCTTTTCTCTGAAGGGCACAATCAGATACTTGAAATGGGCACCATCCTCCCCAGCCTTGTCTTAGGTTTCTTGTCACCATTTTGTAGGGCTCTTGACTGTGAAGCCTTTCCTTCCTCCCCTGTCTTCTCTCTCTGGTCTCACCTCTCATTGGCATCTTGTCATACTGGAAGCTGGGTTCTGGATACAACCACATTCATTCCCCTTCATCTCTCTGCCTTTTCAAGAGACTTTTCTTGCAGGACTTGTTCCACAAGAAGCTGTTGTGCTGAGGTGGAACCAGCCTTCCTAGTGTTCTTTTTGTCAAAGGTCTGCAGTGTCCATGCTGTGCTTGTGCTGGCGGTGCGGGCACGTTCAAGTTGGGATGGTGACCCTGGAAAATATTCCGCTGGTAGTTCAGAAAAGAGAGTTCTGGATATATATTTTTTTTTTTCTGGTTACTAAATGTCTATTCCATATTACAAATCAGTGGCTTACTTTGCAGTTCATGGTAGGTTGGGATTGTTCTCCCAGCTGAGAGGAAACACTGCAGGCTTTATTAGAGAGTGTTCTTGAACTGTGTTCACTCCTCTGTGATTAGAGAGCTGCCCTTTTGCTTCCCCAGGTACTGCTCCTCCCACAGTTTCTGTGTTCTTGTTAGCCAAGGATTTAGCTTCCTAGTATTCTTCCTGAAGCCTTATGCTTGTCAGGGCTGAGGTTGAACTTCACATCCTTGACAGTAGGACTTGTGTCTCCTGTTGTCGTACCTAGGCCTTCTAGGAAGTCTGTCAGGCTCCTTCCATTAGAGTGAAATGCAGAACTTGTCAAAGTACGTGCTTGGGTCTGCCTCAACCTGTTAACAAAGCCGAGAAATGAAGCAAAGACATCAAAGCACAACCTGAGGTTTAAATGACCACGTGCTGCTGCCCTGTGCAGTGGGTGGACTCTGGATATAACCCATATGGTCACTCAGAGCTCCATGCGTGCTGAACTGCCACTTCTAAAGCATCTAGCAGTAATGCAGCTTTCGATAGAACTGTGCCAAAACTGCGTTTCTGTGACAGAACTCGGATCCCCCAGGTATTTGATGTTCACCACTTGGAGTTGTCTGTGGTTGGAATGTAAATGTGGTCTAAGTTGAAAGAGAGGAATTACTCCCCAATGTCTGGTGCTTCTCAAGGTGTGTTCCTTGCGCACTTAACTCCACACATACTTGCAGCTGCTATATGAGCATGGAAAGTTTATTTTCTTTTCAATATGTGTGCTTTTGATCTCCACCTCCTCCTTCCCCCCTGCTCCTGCCTGATACATGGCAAACATGGTGCCTGTTGCTGTGTTGGTTCCCCTCAGCTGCTGTTACAGAGGAAAGAAAAGAGGGGAAAGGTGGGTATATGGGTTTCAAGTCCTGAACACTGGTTCTTGGTCAACCACCTTTCCTTTGTATTTGTAGCCATTTCAACAGAGGAGCAAATTTGGAGTTCTCTGGTAAACAGTCTCTTAACACTGCTCAGAGCAGAGAAGCTTTGTGCCTTTATAAGCTGAAGGTTCCTATGATAGATGAACTGAAGCTCTTTGGGCAGTGTAGTTAGAATAGGAACAGGTACTGCCTAACATATATGGTGACATATTATTTCATCTCTGATGCTTGACACAACTGTTACGATCAACCCAGCCTAAGTAGTGTCAAGTTGCAACAACTCTTCATGCAGTACTACCAAAATAGTCTTAACATTTCCTAGTGTTGGATTTGCTCAACCTTTGTTTTGTAAGTTAAACAATGCAATGACTGTACCCTTCCTTATTTTACTTTCTTTTTATTGTAGAGCCTCCCTTTCCAAAAAATCCAACACAGCATCACAGCACAAGACCACCAACCTACACCTGACAGCTGTATACTCAGTATGGTAGTGGGACAGCTTAAGGTAAACCCTTTCCATTACAGGTTAACAAATGCTTATGTCTTAGATTTTTGCAGGATTCTAAATCATCCGATTTCTGAAAATATTAATGCTGTCTTGGGTGGGGAAGGAGCACTGGTAAGCTTGCATTGAGACGTCATTCTTCTACTGTTCAAGACTCTCAAGAAACTCCTCATCCCTCCAGATGACTAGCCCTAGGTAAACCACCTGTAATTTGACAGTCGTATGTTCCTGCCAAGCAAAGTACTATGGTTTTTACTGCGCGTACAAATATCATCTGGGCTCTAAAAGCATCAATATTTCCCTTACCCTGATGCAGTAAGGTTTCAGTGTCCTCTGTTGTGCTCAAAAGCATCATTACAGTGTTCGTGGACAATATAAGCACATCTAGTTTAATGTGCTCTTTGATGTAACGTACCCATCGAGCTGTGATTTAGCAGACCTTTTTTTGTTAGCTGACAACCCTTCAGTAAGACCATGTTTTGTTGTTGCTGTCACAGGATACAACCATGCAGTCCTGGTGTTAATGCAGTCCAGTCCCTCTGTAGTCAAAACTGGTTCAGCA
>NW_009646926.1:184706-195079 GCF_000708025.1 Charadrius vociferus | reverse complement strand
TTCAGCAGTGGGAGTGTTGCCTCTCGAGATCAAACACTTATTGTTGAGACAGTCTGTTCTTTTGAAGAAATCAGATCATTTTTCAGGCTGTAGTATGATTACATTGGTGTTAAAGTTACGCTGCTGAGCTGCATAAACGTGCCCAGTCTCCTGTTCTTTTGAGGAACTGTTGGATGTAAATACACCAGGGCCACAGACTTGTAAGCTAGTTACGCTACGAATTGATGAAAGAAGTTTTCCTGGAATCTGCAAAAAATAACATGTAAAGTCAGCTGTGGGCGGAACTTGCTCACAGTGGGCAGTGTTTATTTCAAAAGCATGAAATTACATAGCAATAGTTAAAATTATCAGAGTTGGTTTAGTCAGGGTTTCAGCCAGCCATGCTGTCAAGTCAGAACTCTAAATCCACTCAGTCTTTAGAGGTGCTTGAGCCTAGTTTCTTTTAAAATAGCTGGTTAGGTTTCTTCTTCCTGTTAACTCTGAATGGCTCCTCTAGTATCAAAACATTCAAACTCCCACTGACCGGACTCTTCACTAAGCAAACACAGGACTGAAAATTTGAATCTGCTTGCTTAGCTATTCTCCGTACTTGTTTTGGGCTGGGCAGTTGAGAAGAGCAGTTCCTGGTGTATTGCATCAACTTCTAAGCCTAACATAGATAGCTTTGGCTCTCATTAAAGTGCTCCTGCTTCCTAGCTGCAAGTTGGATTCCAGCTTTCTTGTTGCTCAATCCCACCTGCACACACTGTGTTGAGGAAAGGCAGCCACGCAAGGCACTGAATTGCAGGACAGGTATGAAGTCAGACATGCTGATGTCATCTGTCTTGCTCTTGGGTGTGCACAAAACACAATGATGTGACCAAGACTCTGTCACTCGATGTCTTGGGCCACTCACACCTGCACCTGGGTTTGCACAGTCCTGTTTTTAAGGTTATTGCATAATCATCAAGCAGATCACAGCTTGCAGCAGTGGTTGTGTTGAATCCTGTGGCAAGATGCCAAGTTCTTAAAGATTCTGTGAAGTTTCTGGTTTTCTCATCCTTTAGCATGGTTCTTAGGGTTGTAGATGCAGTCAGGGAGTTTTCCATAAATAACATGGCTTGGAGTAATGTTTTCTTATTATGCTGTTTTTTATCCTCTGAATTTACTCCGAAATTACTCAGAATAATTCAGGGATCACATGATAGTGCGTCTAGGTACTTGGAAAAAACATATTGGATTAAAGTATGCCTGTTGTCGTCATCAAATCCAACATGTTTGTGAATTTTTAGTAGGAGAGGCAAAATTTTTCAACTCTTCACATGTATGTGTCTCCAATCTTAGCTTTAAAAAAGCACATTTTAATGCCTGGGAAATGCTGCTCATCACTGAGGAAGTGTCCAGAAAGTCAAAGTCAACTTAACCTTTGATTTCTTGTTTCTGCCTTGTATGATTCTTACATAGGTGGACAAGTGAAATAATCAGCAACAGTCAGAAGCATGACATATATAGTAATCACTTCTGCCAGTACACAAACCTGGTTGTCATGTGTAGAGAATACTTTTTCTTGTGCTAATACATACATGTTGACAGCCATTTTAATGCATCTCAGTGCTGTTCTCGATACAATGCAGTAACCAAGAACAGCTGGATTCACTTAGTGCATTTTAGCAAGTGGCACATCTATAGCTCCAGTTGAACGGGGTACACTTTAACACGCAAACACAGAGCAGCATACTTAATTTTATTTAAAGGTTGCCTTCTTATTAGTGTGGCTGTTCTGCACAGCTCACATCTGTTGGTCTTGAGGAAAACTAGAGAAATTTGCCCAAGGAAGGGGACTTCCAAGACCATCAGTAGCAGGGTTTGAAGGGAAAAGCCATACTTCCTCTACATTGTTCTGTTATACTTTTCATGGGACTGAGTGAAATTCTTCAAAGCCCAGTACAATTAATGCGTATGCTTTTGAATTCTCTGCAGTTTTTCAAAACTTGCATTGTTTTACGTAATGAAGGAGTATGCATAATGCTTTTAATAGAGTAATCCAAGAAAATAATAATGCTAAAATACATGTAACATGCCCTTTCTAAGGAGTCATTCTTGGCATGATACTTAAATGGATTTTCTGAGGCCTTTTACTTGATTGAATCACTAGTCCCAAGCATTCAGTGGAAACTCATTTTTAAGTGAGCTGGGCACATCTTGTGTTTCTTCCTTAAACCATTATATTTTGATCTTGTTTGATTTTAAGGGGGGCGAAAAAAAACCACCAAACAACCAAAGCAGAAAAACCTTCTACTCTCCCTGCATATACTGTGGGGTGAACTGCTACCAAGTTGTCACAAAGCCTCAGCTCCCTTCTTAACTGGACAAGAATAGTTCTGAAGAAATAACCGGGTCAAGGACAATTACTGTCAAACTCGGTTTTTCCTTCACCAGGTATCATGCCTTAAGTAAACGTGCAGGTTTGGGTTGTTTTAAGCCTTTGGCCTCCCCTGCTGGAGTGGGATTTAACTGGGCTCAGTTTAAATCATTACTGCACTGTGACAAGGTCTGGATGTGTATCTGCCTCTGTGCTGCTCCAGTCTCCAGCCCAGCAGCATGCTAATGCTAATATGAACTGTAAATAAAAAGCAACATCTTTTACAGCAGAATAATTGGCTGCACTGAGGGGACTGGACACAGCAGCTGCTTGGAGAAGATGTTAGAGAATAACAGAGCATCTAAGTAGGGTGAATGTCACCAGTGAAGGTCAAGCAGTATATGATCGCTTTCATTGAAAAGCATGTTTACAAGTAAACATATGAAAGATCCTCTTTAATGGACGTTGGGATAGGTAGTAATGGGGTTTTTTTTTTATCCTTTTGTAGAGGTATAATGAATATACCTCCACTTATTTTAATTCTGTTATCACTTTATTGCTATTCATTGTCTGGGTGCATTCTTGCTTGCTTCAACTAGGAAGAGGAGGCATCAGTTTAAGCCTTCAGGAGTGAGTTTCATTTGGTGTGACGCTACTTTGCCAATGTTCATCCGGAATGTCACCCAGTATTTTCAGTGCACTTCACCTAGTAACGTATTTCTCCTGTCACGCTCAGGCAGATGATGACCAGGTTCTAGGCTTCCACCAAACCTTTTTGTTGAAAAATTTGCAAGGTGCCTGGGTGTGCACCAACGAAGTCTTCAGGCTAGCCCTCCACAACGTTTAACCTTCTGCCTTCCCTCTCTTCCACGCAGTCCTCGCTGTCCGGGTTGAGTAAGGAGTGCTCTCTTCTCGCTCTTCTGTCACTTGAGCTCGGCTGAGAAGCATGGCTGGGGCTTGCAGTTTCTCAAAGCAATGTGGCAGATCTGTGGCTCTTCCCCAAAGTGTGAATTTTGAAGTGATTGTTGCAGAATTAATTGTGAATAACTAATTGTTATGCAGTGTTTCCTAGTCTTAAAATGGAAAGGAAATTTGCAATTAAAATCACTGGATGTTTTTGTAATGCATGCTGAACACTTAAAGCATTGCTTAAAACCTGTTAAATGAGGCTTAACATCTGAAAGAACCTGCTATCTTAAGTAATTAGCCGTTCCTTTGAGATAAGGCTAGCTGCAAGCCTGCAGTTCAACCAACATTTGCTGTGGGGTGCTGGTGAAAGGGCAAAACCGTGTGTGACCAGACAAGAGGAGAAAAGTTCTGCAGCTAAACTTGGATTGCAAAATAGCGTTGCACCGAAACACTGTGACATGACCCACAGCTCTGTGAGCTGAGGATTTTCTACAGTTTTTAGCCTCCGGGTCAGAAGGGATGTATAAAAACTGCAAGAGGTCTAAAAGCTGCCAAGAATGCCAGTGTTCCAGAGCTTGTAGAGCTGGGAGAGGAGGCAACTAAGGGCAATCTGCCTGAAATGTAGTTGGAAAGTACTTGAGTATCTGTACAACTGATAGCAACATCCTGAAAGCAAACCATTCTTGGTGGTGTCAGACAGTGTACCAAAAGACAGTGGTTGCAAATCTTAACTTGGGAGGTTCGGATTGGACACACGGGAAAGATTTTCATTGGAAGGCTGAAACCCTGGGAAGTGGTGCGTGGACACCTTGTGAACTGTCTGTTCTTGGTCGCTTGGAAGACTCTGCTCGACGAAGCTGTGGCTGATGCAATGCTGCTGGTAGTCCATGCTCATGCTGAGCATGGGGCTGGCCTGGAAACCAGAGGATTCTTCCAATCTGATCCTGACTCTTTTTATTTTAATTCAAGGATGTCATGAAAGAATTTGAACTGCATAGAAAAAGGAAAGCTTTGTAGGAAAAATAAAGCCTATTTCAAGCCTGAGCTTACATCTGGAATGCAAATTTTGAGTTGGACATAGCTGAATTTCAAATGGAAAGTAAGGGTAAAGAGTTTCAGTGAGGTTATCGGAGCTGTAATGAAGATCTAAAATAAAATGGGATAAGATTAGTCATGCCTTCTAGAGCATCTCAAAGCCGCTCAACTGTGGGCCTTTGCTGTACATTAATAGGACGTATTCAGAATTTTGGGAACGGGCTATGAATGATTGCATTTGCCTTAAATATAGTCTGGGATTTTCCTTGGTTTTAACGTATACTGCTCCTCTATGCTGTGAAGACATAACATAAAAGGAATAAAGAAAGCAATAACATGCAACTTCACTATGGGAATTTGCCATATGTACAACAGCAAGTGGTTGGGGAAGAATTCCTCTTTCTCTTAATCTTCGTGTGTCCAGTCCTGAATTGGGTATGAAAGGAGAAAATTCTCCTCAAGCCAAAGCACTAAGAGCTGCAGTGCAGGTAGGCTTACCAGAAACTTAGGAAACCTACACTAAAACTAGTCTGATGGGGATACCTCTTTTTTTTTTTTTTTTTTTTTTTTTCCAGTGGTATATATTTTTAAATGTACTCATGTCAGTAATGACATGCCCAAATTTGATGTGGAAGCCACTTTTGCACTTTGTAATAGATGCCTCAGTGACCTAAGAAGAGGAGACCATAGAGCAAGTGAGAGTATACAAAATGCTTAATAGTTGTGATTAGAAGTGATTCAAGCTGAAATGATTCTGCGTGGCTGGTTTAAACTAAGCCATTAGAAAGGAGCTGACACAAATGTGAGTTCATTCCAACTTAGTCAAAAGGGATGGCATTAATAAGATGTTTTACAAAGTCACTATGTCAAACTTCAATGTACAGCTCTGATGCTACTCAGTTTTCTTAAAGATTCCTTCATGTCCAACTATCAAGCAGAAGTGAGACTATATGAGGATGTAAGTGTTACATTTGATACCTAGGAAAAGCTAGAAAAGGCATAAACCCATGGGTTCCAGTGCACAGGCCACCTCTTCAGTGTGGATATGCGAGCATCTGTTCTGGGCAGAGCTTATGGTGATAATGCTGTCCCTGAAATAATTGGCATGACTGCTGTCATATGTGCTAATGACCTAGATGGACGGCTGGTCTAATCCAGCGTAATTGCTTGTTGTTCACATTGTGCTGGCTGTTACGGAGCCTCAGCCTGATGCAAAAGAAGGCATATACCAATGTGACAAAAAGCTGCCCAGGTCATCGTCAGTGCCTTTATTGGCACTTCTCTTGCTTGAGGATTTTTCCTTTGTTCTTTTGTCTACTGAACACTTGGAATTGCTCATACTTATGGCCTTACTTGTTGCCGCCTTAATTTCTGGCTGTAGTAGTAGCTCATTCACTTAGTCCTTCATGGTTTTATAGTAATTTGATATCTTGCCCAATCTTCCCACCCTGATCACATTTTTATAAGCTAGAGAGTCATACTCAATTTACTTTCTTCAGTAGGAAACTGCCCTGTAGCTGGCTCATCTTTCTTGCCCTTGTCTGGCCTTTCCCTATTCTATCATTTTAATTTTTTTAAATCAGTGCATGCAGGATTTGATATGTGGGTGCTCTCTGTGCATTTATACGGTTGCTTATTTATTGGTTTTGGTTCTCTGTTCCTTTCCTAATAACTGCTAACACTGTGCTTGCCTTGATAGCTGTTGAGCTCTGAGCTGGTTAAAAAAAAAAAAAAAAAACCAAAAAAAACCCCTCCAAAAAACATTGTTCGTCATGATTTCAGTATCACTTTCCCGAGAGGCAATAGCTAATCTAGGGCCCTTTTTGGTTTGCCTCGGTGGATTAGCATACGCTTACTGAAACTGCGCTTCATCTACACCTTTTTATTTCCTGGGCAGTTGTCACTGTGAAATCCTTCCAGCAGTTGTAGATTGGAGTGCTGCTTTTACATGCACCTGATCCTAGCAGGGCTCTGGCACACTTGCTGTTCTGTGATATAACTGATGTCCTCAGCAGGTTGCTCCTCAAAGCTGACTCATTTCAGCCAGTTTATCACTTACATGAATATTACTTTAAAGATATTTTTTGTTTGTTTATTTTATAGTCTGCTTTGCTCTTTAACCTTTGCATTTGCTGTTCTTGGTGGACAGCAGCAGAGCATTGCGACTAAACATTCAGCACTTAGGCAGTCTGTTTCATGTGCTACTCTGGCTGCTGCTTTTCAATGCCTTTTTTTTTTTAATGTGTTTCCCCCCTTTTCTGGAGCTGAATAGTCATGCACTGAAAGAATAGAGCTTAAAATCCTCCAAAAATGCTGAATTGAATACACTGTGGTCAGTGTCAGAAGATTGTTTTTTAGCTAGGACCTGTGTGCTCTTCAGATTAAATCCTGTTGTGTGATTCCCAGCTGATTTGGGAATCATTTATGTTATTTTGAGGCTTTAATTCCTGCATGGTGTCTCTGAGGAGACTTGTAAACATTAGGTGGGAGAAGTAGTGTCCCTCTAATACTGTTTTCTACTCCTGTAGTAATACAGTAAATGCAGTGCAGGCACTATAACCTGCCTAGGCGAATTGTCAAAGGCAGGAGTTGAGGCACTGCTGCAAAGATACCTGTGCTTAGAACATCTCGTTGCGGCTACAGCAGGTACTTCCCTCCCTTTGAGCTGTTCCTGGACAGCGGAAGGGGGAAGCACTAAGTTGCTGCCCAGCTGTACCTGCTCTGGGAAAGCTTTCAAAAGCCTGGATCGGTACATAGATCATTCAGGCAATATTGTTGACACTGACTTCTACAGAAACTTCCTTCTGTTGTCAATCCAAAGTACAGCAGCTACAAACTAATTGTGAAACACCTTGGTTTATGTTTGGCTCCTGGGCAAGGCCCAAAGAAAATTTGCGATTCAACACCAAGGCAGGGATGCTGTTATCAGTGTTGTGGAGCTACTGGAACGAGAAGTCTGCAAGTCTTCCAGAAAACCCCAACTTCAGATGCTGTTGCAGGACTTCTGTGTCATTGGGCCCTGGGTGTTTGTCTGCAAAGCACCTTGGAAGAGAACCTCTGGTTGTATTAGTGTCTCCTGAGGTACTAGGCATCTTACAGCATGTGACATCACTGTTAACGTTAGCATTGAACTTGTCTTATTGTGAATTTTGAAATACATTTCTCAAGAGCTTTTTGAACTTTTTTTTGTTTCCTCTCTTCCTACAGGCTGATGAAGATCCTATCATGGGATTCCACCAGATATTTCTATTAAAGAACATCAACGATGCCTGGGTTTGCACCAATGACATGTTCAGGCTAGCATTGCACAACTTTGGCTGAGCTGGCAACCCGAGGCACCCGTGCTTTTTTTTTTTTCTTTTTTTCTTTTTTTTTTTCCTCCTCTCTTACTGGTATTATTCACACTCACGGAACATTCCAAATATCATACACAAACCTGCAGCACTGCAGAGCGTGAGCAAGCGAGACCTGTGACCTGCCCTTCTGCTGAGTTTACATTGTCACTAGATGAGTTTCTTGTGCATGATGTTTGGAAGGTAGACTTAGCTGCATTTGACAAGAGAAATTTGTGTTGTACCAGCATGCCTCGGAAAGAATTTATAATGCAAAAGGTTGTTGTTTATGTACTGACAAGATACTCTATAACCCAAAGAAATGAAAGAACAGCAGCCTGTACAGCCCAGATATTGATTTGTTCAGATGTTTCAATGCTACATTACACAATAAAACCATAAGATTTTCTTAACAGTTTAAATTGTTTTAATGAGTTGGATATGGAGTGTATGGTATCGCTTGCTTTGGATAGCCTGTGTCTGCCTGGTGGGGAAACGCTTTCAAACCTAAAACTCTCAAACTGAAGAGCACTTGGTAGTTTTACCAATGAAGGTAGTTCAGGTATGCCTTTGGCCATACAACTTTTTTCCGTCTCTCTCATCAGCTTTTCTAACAGAGGCTTTTAGCTCAGTTTTTAACATTGACAGGTGAGTTCCCAGCTGTTGTATTTTACCAAGGCAAAAGCCTCAAATACACAAAGATGACAACAGTCATGGTAGCCTCTAGTCAGTCTTCATGACATCTCTTATCATAGAATCTTTTAGATTGGAAAAGACCTTTAAGATCAAGTCCAATCATCAACCTAACACTGCCAAACCCACCACTAAACCGTGTCCCTCAGCACTGCGTCTGCCCGTCTGTTAATTACCTCCAGGGATGGCGACTCAACATACTCACCCTCAAAGCTAAACAGGACACTGTATTGTCTTCATAGGCAGACGGGATGTCAATCCAGCAGTGTCTTCCTGGAGTTTGTACCCTGCTCTGAGGTCCTGGCCCTGCTCTCTGGTGTCCTTCGAACATCCCCTCTGTATAACTTGAGTTGGTTGGTAGCACTGTGTTTGCTGTGCAGGTTTTCACAGCATGGTTGGCTGTCATGTATCTTCCACCCTGGAGGTGGCAGTATTCTACCAGTGAAGGGATTTGTTAAATTAATCTTTCCAGTATATGAGAAGGTACAGGAGCAGAATCACATTCACTGTACCTTTAGACCTGACTTAAGCCACTAGGCCCCAGTTTTCAGGGGCTTTTGAAGTGTATAACTTGGCATTTCTCTTTTTGAGGCTTTTCAGGAAAGCCTGGGATGGGCCCTGCTCAAGCTGGTTGGTTCTCAAATCTGGCTGCTTTGGTGTTTGAATTGGAACGGAGCTTTCTTGGGAGCTGATGTTAGGGCCCTCCTGTTCGCTATTGCAGCATTCTCCTGTATTCTCCTTTTCAAATGTTCTCCTGTCGCTGCTTCTATGCTATGAAAGTCAGGCTCAAAATTAATCACTTGAAGAGATTAGCTCTTTGAGTAGGAGGCGTTTTCTATGGTCCCTGCTAAGCAAAGATCCTTGTGTTATAGCTCCAGATCTAAATGAAGCCTGGCAGAGGAGGGGGGATCTAAGAATAGGTCTGGCTGATGAACCTTGCTCTGCAGAAGGATCTGGTCCACAAGGTCAGGGTAGGCCTTTGAATAATGAGCTTAATAAGCCAAGAGAGAGCCAGGTTCAAGGAACAATACATGTGGCAGAGGTTAGTTTAAAAACTATCTAAAATGACATTCGTTTATGCCATTGAAAGTTCAAAGCAGTTATACCCTGAAATTGGTCATGTAGGTCTTTCTGGGGCTCTTTTTCCTGCCATTCCCCACTCAGCCCTTCACCCCTTACCTGGGGGAGACAAACACACTGGTGTTTCTAAAGCACAGAATCATCAAGGTTGGAAGAGACCTTTAAGATCATCGAGTCCAACCATCAACCTGCCACTGCCAAACCCACCACTGACCCATGACTGCCAGCACCACATCTGCCCCTCTGTTATACACCTCCAGGGATGGTGACTCCACCACTGCCCTGGGCAGCCTCTTCCAGTGTATGACAATCCTTCTGGTGAAGAAATTTTCCTTAATATCCAAACTAAACCTCCCCTGGTGCAACTTGAGGCCATTTTCTCTTGTCCTATTGCTTTTTACCTGGGAGCGGAGCCCGACCCCCCCTCGCTGCACCCTCCTGTCAGGGAGCTGTCGAGAGCGAGAAGGTCTCCCCTCAGCCTCCTCTTCTCCAGGCTGAACACCCCCAGGTCCCTCAGCCGCTCTTCTCCAGACCCCTCACAGCTCCGTTGCCCTTCTCTGGACACGCTCCAGCACCTCAATGTCCTTCTTGTCGTGAGGGGCCTCAAACTGAACACAGCACTCGAGGTGGGGTCTCACCAGTGCTGAGCGCAGGGGGATGATCACCTCCCTAAAGCAATATTGCTTAATGTTATTGACATAACTTTTGAGGCCCGATATATGCAAACAGATCTGCTGTCTCTTCTCTGTTGTTTTTTGTACCCACTTTTACTGGTGAGACTGAGCCCCCCCCGAGCCTCCGGAGTGGGGAGGCCTGTGTGGAGGGACGGCGGCAGAGGCCGGGCAGCCGGATGAGATTATTTTCCCCCCAAAACAGCCTGTTTTAACCCTTTATGAGTGAGGCTGTCGGTATCCCCTCATGTTTTTGGCCCTGATGGGAATTCACACCCGGAGTGTTACCGACAAGGCCCCTTCAGGCCTGCG
>NW_009646926.1:178885-184332 GCF_000708025.1 Charadrius vociferus | reverse complement strand
GGTGTCGCCCTGCGCCGGCTCTGGGGCGAGGGGGGGCCGGCTCGGCCCTGACCCGGGGCCGGCGGGGAGGGAGGTGTGCGCCGGCCCGGGGCAGGAGAGGAGCCAGGGGGACCCTCGCTGATGGCGGGGGGATGCTTGTCGCTGAGCTGAGCAGGAACGGTTCGGACCCGGAGCTCGCTGCTGCTGCGGGTCTCTGGGCTCCTCGTGTCCGAGAGGTTTCGCTGCTGAGAACTGTCCAGCGCTCGCCACCTTCGCCCCAGGCACCCTCCCGCGTTAGGAATACCTGGGCTCAGGGGAAGGGGCCATCAGTGCTATCTTCAAACCTGACGAGGTGATGGTCTGAAGGAGCCTGACACCGTGAATATTTCACCCAAAAAAGCCCTTAGCCTCTGGGTAGAAGACACAATTTATGCCCGTGTTGTGCTCGTGTAGAGGAAAAAGCAGGAATAACGTAGCTTTTAAGTGTCCTGAGAGTCAGTACGAATGTGCTGCCTCCAAAGCAACTGCCACGTGTGCTGCCTTTGGCTTGGCCGAAAGGATGCAAGGTTGAATGCGGAATTGTTGTGGGAGGGGTGTAGAGGCACCTGGGGTGATGGAGCAAACCTACAGGAAGCCAGCTTCGTTAGTTTTACTACTCAGAAAAACTTCTCATTACTTGAAGTAATTTCTCTTGTTTCTGGAGCACTTGGGTGCTCCCAGATTATAATTCATGTAAGAAAATACATTTTTCTTTCATAGTACAGCACTCTGTACTTGAAATACTGAAAGGAAAAGTCGGTGCAGGGATGGGGAACACTTGTTTCACAAGCAATTTCTGACCTGAAAGGATGTGTCATGGTTGGGAAATGGTTGGAGTTGTTTCTGTTCTCTCAAGGTGACTTGACTTTCCCCTGCAGCAGCTTCTCTTGGTGGTTGACGCAAAGGAGTTATCTACTGAGTATGGCTTATTTCTTCCCTATTTGTTCTCTTTATACCTTCTCTGTGAACACTAGTGCACAAGAAGGCAGTTGAGAGGAAAAGGAGCAAATGGACAGTAAGCCAAGCTGTAAGAAAGCCTGTGGTTGTTCTCAACAGAAGTCACTGCCTGGGTAGTAGCAAATAGACATGAAAGCACTGGACATAATAAAGTGAAGAGCAAGAGTACTTGTCTGTTAACTGAAAGCCTCTGAAAATCCTGTTAGGATGTCAGAAGAAAGGGAAAGTGGGGTATCCTTGAAGGCTTTTGACAGAGAGTAGAAGCAGCCTCGTGAATTGTATGCGTAGGGCTGGTCTTGTTTGTCAGAAAGTTGCTGTGGTCAAGGTCCTCTCTAGTTCTAGTTTCTGTTTTGCCTTGGGTTTCGCTTACGGATTTTAATACCCGGCAGAGAGTAGTGTAGATGCTTTCCAAGGTTACTAGCCCTAAGAAAGTTTTGCAGTACTAGGTGCACATAGCTGCGAGCAGCGTTATGTTATTCTGTGTGCTGTCCAGGCGGGTGACAAGAAATACTGCCTGCTCTAAGGAGTTTACAACTGTCACAGCACTTTTAGTTCTGCTTGGGTTTGACGATTGTGAAAATGCGATCCACACCTCACCCCAGTCTCTCTTGACACAGTTTTCTCCCACTTTTGGCAAACATCATTTATTGCTTTAGTAGCCCTTGCTCTCCCTTTTTTTTTTTTTTTTTTTTACGTCATGCCCTGAGCAAGGGAGAACTGCATGATAAAACCATGGACCTCCCAGCTGGAGCCCGTAGATGGGCCATCAGTGCCAGCGTGGTATGGAGGAGAGTCCCTGCTGGGGTCGTGGGCAGAATCCTGCAATCCATGCTGAAATCTCTGCTGGTAACCAGGACTTACGTGGGCTCACCCTACTTGTCTGATGTTTATCAGGGAAGGGTTCTGTTCAGTACAGGGTAGCATCCCCTGGCGCAGGTGACGGTGTGAGCAGGAAGAGTCCAGTATCTCAGCTCTGATTGCTTCTGCTTACCCACTCTTGAAAAAGGTAATGAATACAACCCCACTTCTTTCCCTTTGAAGACCACTCCTAGTCTAGGTTAATATTTTTGTTTTGTTCACCTACCTGCTAAACACTGAGCCTTCTTTTATGCCTTCAGGACCGTGTGCAGGCAGCATCTGTGCTTGTCTGGCTCCCACTAAGACAGTGATGGGCTAAGCCCCATTCCTGAATTCGGTGTGCTGCTGTTGTGCCCATCAGCCTCTGGGGAGTGTTTCCTCCTTCACTTTCCCATGGAGCAAACATCACCATTGTGCTGTCCGTAAAAGAGCAGAGATAGTTACATGAGGCATTCTTGATGCTGCAAATAGAGCAAAGACTGTATTGTCTATCTCTGCCGGCCTGGATGCTGTCTCTATAGGGAATATTTTCCTGCTTTCGGTCGCAAAGGATAAATTGCAGTCGATGGAAGTTGCTGCAACTGGACAAACACCCACCATATGCTCTAGGAATAAGGGGCGCATCTTAATCTTGCAACAGCAAGCACAGCGCAAATGTGTTAGGGGGTTGCAGGATCCCATTCCCTGGGCTGATGTTTCCTTGTGCTGTGTGAGTGCCACTGCCGTTTTCTTCATGCAGTGTAGGTAGACTGAGGTGAGTGCCCAAATGGTCTCTGCATCGGGATACCCTGTCGCTGCAGAGGCTTTTTGTGTCCATAGTGTAGTTGCTGATTTAATGGCAGGTGAGTTTTAAATATTACTCTGGCAAATGAATAACAGTCACAGTTATTTCTATAGGCAGCAGCGCTCATCCTGGTATGTTAGGGGCTGTTTGGTAACTGAAAGCATGCCTGGCTTTCAAAGGGCATGCCTCTTGCCCATGGTTCTGTTCAGGTTTGTTACATGTGCCAGTAACAGTGGAGCTTCTGGTCCTGGGAGCAGCCATTTTGCAAGAGCTCAGCTGCAGTTGTTACCTGGCAACAGTACACGAAATTTCAGTTTTCAAAACCTGTGAAAATTTCAAGCAAGGGTTTTGCTGAGACAGGAGGCTTTGGCTTCAGCATATTGATGTGTAAGTGTAGATGGAGTAGACTCCCTCTCCAATGGGGATCGTCAATTATTTATCTTGCTGGTGAAATAGAAGAGTCTCCTTCACCCCCTGTTACGCCTGTCCCCTTCTAAAAGCCTTCAGAAGGTGTGGAGGCCACCAGGCAACTTGTGCTAAGCCAAATATGTGAAGTCAGGGCACATGCGCACTTGAAGCTTTTAGCAAGGGGTTGCTTTATGCAAAACTTGAGTACTGTGAACTTCTAGGTGACTAGTTGGCCAAGGGGAAAATATGGGAATCCCGTAGGCACAGCTGTGCGGTTTCATAGCTCAGTTACTCAAACACCTGGACTTTGAGGTTAGGTCTCAGTCAGAAGCCAGTTTTGGAAAGTAACAAATGTATTATTTCCAGCCATCCCCAAATGTTGCGGCTGACGACTGTATTGCTGGACTTCAGAGATCTCTCTGCAGGCGCGAGGGTTAGAAATGACCCTTCAAGAACCCTTTGGTCTGGCACTTGATTCAGTAAATCTGAATTACTAGTTTAGTCTTTCTGATCCAGGAATACTTGCTCCTTCAACCTAGTAAGTTCCTTGTACCCGTGCTTTGGTGTTTTTCTGGTCTGCTGGGATCACTTGTGTAAGGAAAGAGTTACGACTTCACTCGTTTGTGTGGAGATAAGGGCTCTTCTCTTACACATCCCTTTTGGAGAAGAATACTTTTCCCAACCAATTCAGCGTATTCTACCTGATAACCCAGTAGAACCTGACAAAAAACATCTCGAGGTAGCATATTTCATGCAGTGAAAATACTTTTAAATGGATATTGTGCACAGTTGGTCATGCTTTTCCCTAGGTTCAGTGAATGAGAACCAGAGACCGTCAAATTCGTATAACGGAGACCTGAATGGACTGCTGGTGCCTGATCCCATCGTGGCCGGCGATGGACCTTCTTTGGCTAAGCCAGTGCATCGCAGCGTTTCTCTGGGAGCCCTGCAGGAGAAGCAAGTCATGTAAGTTTTGTCAAAAAAAACAAAGGCTGAGAGTGAATAGAAAATGGTTCAAATTGAGTTCTGGTGAGCCTGGACAAGCATGCTGGGAGTCTGACAGTGAGTTTTACATTGAGTTCAGGTGGCAGTTGCGGGTCCGTGCTGTTGGTCAGAGCTTTTTGTAGCTTTTGTGAGGCTGATGTGAGGAGCGTGCCGTTCTTGCTGCTCAGGAACTGAAGAATATCAGCAGAACTGTTTAGAGAGAAGGGGAGCAGGACTGTTTGCATGGTGAACATTGCAAGTGAGGATGGAGGTAAATTAGCAGGAACCTGGCTGAAATTTAGCATTCTCATGTAGACTTCCAGCCGGACTCTTTCAGGGACCCAAGTTACCTGAAAGGTAACTTATAGCAGTTTGCAGTGTGGTAGACTTCGCAATTGTCAAAGTATTTCTCTCCACATAACTTAAAACAGGACAAATGATCTTGAGCTAGATTTCTACCTAACTCCTTGCTGAGTTGTGCATATACATCAGTGTGTTTTGGACAGTACGTGTGCTTTTACTGCTTATATGCAAGAGAACACATGCATATAGAATACTTTGGATTTGTCATGGGAGTAATAATACAAATCCACATCAGTCTAATTAGTGTAACGCTTGGCTTCATCTGCTGACTCTTAACATCAGAGCTCATTTAAATAGCTTTGGTTTGGGTTCTCTGGCCATAGTTTTGAGAGAGGATGCCGTGAGAGCCATGAGCAGCGTGTACTGTTGTTGATGAGGTTCAGCTGGTTGACTTTGGTCTCTGCACCTTCCAATGTCGGGTAGTAGTCAAGGCTACTTTAACCGAATGTAGGTCTGTGCTCAAGTGAAACAGACTGGGGGTTTTCAAGCTGAACAAACCAGGTGTTTGGCTCTCTCAAACCTGCAGCACATGGGGAAGGGAGACTCGTAATCGAAAGTCGTTTCTGTTTGCAGTTGTTCAGTTCAAACTCCCTAAATGCACAGATATTCCTTCAGCATTGCTGTTAAAATTATGAATAGCAAATATCTGACCTCTGTTCTCTTTCTGTGAGTCCTTTATGATTCTTCCCCCCCCCCCCCCTTTGTTCTTATTAAAAGCTGCCTTTCCGGTGATGACAGCTCCACTTGTGTAGTGATATCAGCAAAAGATGTGGAGATAGTGGCCAGCAGTGATTCCAGCATCACCAGTAAGGCCAGAGGGAGTAATAAGGTAAGGAGCAAGAGAAACCATATTTCTGTCTCGTTTTTTAGTCACTTACACTCAAGCTTGAATATTTTAAACAGAAATTACTATCTTCTTTCCTGTGTGCTTGTAATTAGGTAGAAATTTGTCAGAGCTTAACAAGGGGGGGGAAAATTGGAGCAGTATCTTGTGAGTGATGGTTACTGTTATTCCAGAGTTTGGCCAAGCTATCCTCTAATTTTCAGGAATAAATCCATGATCTAAGCTGGATCC
>NW_009646926.1:144644-178856 GCF_000708025.1 Charadrius vociferus | reverse complement strand
TATGGAGGGAGGGTTGGTCTTGACAGCTTGCTAACCTCGGTCCTGCTGAGGGCTCTGCCCGGCACATTAGAGCTGCAGGAGAACCAATGTGCTGAGATTAGAACGAGTGCTGTAGCAGAGTACCAAGATGTGCTCAGAACAAATGCTAATAATTAGGAGAGAGAACTCTGGTCTTGATCCTCTTGGCACTTTTCCATATTGTATCATTTTGGTCCTTGATGTGCAATGAATTAAAGGACCTCAGAGATTGTAAATAAATACTGTACTATGTTCTTACTGTTTTTCATGGATAATACTGAAGATAAAAATGAAAGGGAGGATCACTGTCATAACTTCCATAGTATTTCTTAATTCTTTGCTTGCAATGCTTATCAATAAGACCAGGACTTTCCAGTTTCTTAGCAAGCAGTATTAAAACTAAAAAGCAAATGTGTTTCTTGGAAACTTTTTTGAAATATAGAACTGGGAATCCAGACACAGTGCTGATAAAGAGGTAAAGGCCACCTTACTGTAGTTGCAGGGTCGAGTGTTGTTCTGCAGCATGGCAAATTCAGTGAGTTGCATTCCTTCTTGCAATGGAAGGAAACATTCATCAGCCTCCAGAAATTTGAATGTTCAGGGCTCTGCTACCTGGTGTTCAATGTGCAATTCTTCTTACCAACTGCCATTTCTCAGAGTTACCTATTAAGCATCTCACACCTTCCCTAGAGGAAATTGTTTATTCAGCAGGTTTGTCCCAGGAAAAAGTTAATTCCGGACATTTCTCATGTTTTGTTTTCTTTCTCCTGAGCAGGTGAAAATACAGCCTGTTGCTAGATATGACTGGGAGCAGAAATACTATTATGGCAATCTGATAGCTGTGTCAAACTCTTACCTGGCTTATGCCATTAGAGGTGAGATACCTTCTTGTCTTGGATGTGATTTGTATTCTTGTGCTCTATGTATCTCTAAAAGAGGCAAAGGTTTGCATCAAAGAAAGTAACTGGCAATAACTGAAACACATCTTGCAATACCCAGGTCAGGCTGCTGTTTTAGTGGGAATATAACTGAAGCTGGAGCTACAGGGGAGGGAAGAGTTGGTGGTGTAGGAGAGTTTCTGCTGAGAAGGAAAGCTTTTCCGAAGTTAGAAATAAAAGAAAGAGGAGGACTCTGGGGATGGAGGAAAAGTTGAAGGATCACATTGGTTCCACCGACAGTAAACTGATGTTCAGATTACTCCTCTAATTAAATATTTCTGCAGCAAACAAGCTTCTCTGTAGCTAAGCACAGAAACAGCCCTATGGTAATTTGAGCAGATAAATGTTTGTGATGGATTTGCTTGCATAAATTTAGAGTTGAGTTTGAGGCTAAATTTAGAGGAGCCAAAGAGCAATACAGATACAGTGTGTTTTGCAGTAGGAAGGAATAGAAAAGTAGAACAACACAGGGAGAGGCTGTTTCACAACATACATGAAACAAATGAACACTTAGTCGTCTGCAGTGTCTCTTTCTACTCTCATATAACCACACCATGTGTGGGGCTCCATCAGCTCTTCCCTTTCTTCCTAGTTCTAACACCCAGCAGTTTGTCTGGCCTTTTAGGAAATTGATTACTCTGCTTCTGTGTTTTTTGGTTTGTTTTTTTTTCCTAGCTGAGGTTATTTTAGAGCATCTTTAGGGTGTCTCACCCCTTTTTAAAGTATTAAAGGTGGCATGCAGTAACACTATAGAAAGCTGAGTGGTCTGCTAGGGTTGGCTTTGGTGTCAAGAGGCGGAAACAATAGGGCCTCCATAAGACTGCTCACATTATAGTGATGTTTGTCTGAAATGGTGAAGTTGGAAACTTCCCTTGGTATATGCATGTTCTTTTCGGTCATGCAAACCAAAAAGCAGTGCTTTTTGCCATGTGAGTGTTTATGCTTTTTACATTCCCCTTACAGAAGATGTATATGAGCTACCTGCCTCTCTGCGATTCCTTTTCTCTAGTTACTGAAAATGAAGTTGCAATTAAAATTAATTCGCTGTCACTGGAGGTCAGTCTTGGAGGTTTGGCAGCTTTGTCATCAGCCTGGGATAAAGATTTAGGCCTTGCATTCAGTGAAGGCATCTTTCATGAGCATAATCCTGGGAATCATGAGAAGTCAACTTCTGTTGACTTTTTAAGTAGAGCAACTTAGAATTCGAGGTGCTCAAGAAATTGTAGAAGATACGGGGAATTAAGCTGCCCCTTACAAGGCAGGCAAAGTCCTCCTTGATGCTGTTGTTCCAGTCTTCTGCACCAAATCTGAAAAGTGCAGTAAATATTTGTACATGTACCCTGGGTCTTGAAGGGGCTTCTTAACGTGGTAGCTATTGATGTGGGTTTTCAGTGTGCTGCCAGTGACATTTGATGGCAGGATGGGTGCTGGAAATGATAAGCTGATGGCTGGAAACAAAGGCAGTGCTGTGGGGAAACCACACAGCTAAATGGTGACTTCTCCCTCTGTCTTTTCTGCAGTTGCCAGTAACGGCTCCGCTATGGTGCGGGTGTTGAGCGTCAGCACTGCTGAGCGGACCTTGCTGAAGGGCTTCACAGGCGGTGTGGCAGACCTGGCTTTTGCTCATCTCAACTCCAACCAGCTGGCGTGCCTGGATGAGGCCGGCAACCTTTTTGTCTGGCGCCTGGCCATGGATAAAGAAAAGATCCAGTATCTTGTCAAAATACGTTCGTCTCTTATCAGTCTTTGTGTAGTGGTTAGATGTGAATGCAACCTCAAAATTGTATCTTATTTTCTATGCTTTCCAGAACAGCAGCTTGTAAGGGGAAGGTTGATAGTTCTGTCCCTTTCAGAGTATCAAATCAGCCAACCTGTGCCTGTATTTGGCACAATCATTACTTGAAATTGCACGTAGCTTGAAATTTTGGGAGTGACACCTCAGTGCTCCTTCTGGTCCAGGCAAAAGTAGTCAGTGAGAAATGTCAGTCTGTACTAGCTGGCCTTACACATGGGCAGTGTCACCTTGATAGTGTGACAACGTTTTTTACTCACTTTTGTCTGGTTCTAGCTCTTTTCCTCAGTTACTTTTCTGGGGAAGAAGATGTAATACTTCCCTCCCGTTCACCATCTTCCTTCCAAACCTGTCATCCCTCTTCTTTTGGTAGTCCTGAAATTTATTTTCAGTGTTTGATTCATTGTCCTAAATATTTTCCTTTTAATTGCTAGGAGTGATTGCTCAGTGCTTTGGGAAGCACGTCAGTCTGTGGGATATGTCATCTTAGGCTGTGGATTCTTAGTTTTAATTGTATATCATCATTTGAAAAGCAAGTGGAGCAAAGGTGATTGTACTTGTTTAAGATCTGATTTGTTGGGGTGGACCTAGAACATTCAGCCTGGGGCAACATGGTAGTTTTTATGTCTTTCTGAGGTAGTGTTGCGATGCTAGCTGAAATCATTTAATCTGTCCGTTAGCAGTCGTGTGGCTTGCACATTCAGATGTGTGTGCGTGCTCCTCTTGTGCTTGTCCTGTCCCTGTTTGCAGCCTGCAAGAGAAGATGATGAGAGTCTCTTAACTTTTGTAAGCGTAACCTTTTCTGACAGTGAAGAAACACTAGCTTGTCTCCTTTCTTAGCAGAATCATTTTACCTGGTTTCTTTTTGAATCACAGTGACCCAGAAAATCTTGAGGTTTAATAGTATTTAACAGAGGACCAAACCTGAATAGGTTATTGCCGATCATTAGTAACGCAGCCAGAATGTTAACATTTCTTAACCATGGTGACCAGAGAGGAGATCTTGGTGCACATCAAGCGACCTGACAATACCCCATTGAACACCTCTCGAAGAATCATCTGGTGCCCTTTCATCCCGGATGAGAATGAGGAGAGTGGTGAAGAGGGAAGTCAGACGTTGGCGTTGTTGCATGAAGACAGGGTAAGGAAACCCTACTTTTGAAGCGTTATCATTAGAGGGAGAGAATCTAATGAAAGAAAGACCCGATATGGTTCGAGTTGTAAAGGCTCCTGTCTAGTTCGTGTTGGGGATCCTCCCATAATATGAGATGTGGGATTCCTGTCTTCGGAGGAGAGGTCATGCTGATCCTTCTCTGGGCCTCAGGAGGATGGAAAGTGGTAACTTTTGCTCGCCATCAAATAGCGAGGACCACTAGAAACAGTGCGGAGGGCCAGAGGCATTGCTTGTCTGTTCAGGGTGAGCCAGTACCTAGGGGAGGGGGCCTGGTGAGCCACAACTGCAGCTGCCAAGAGCAGTTCCCTGTACTTATATACAGCTGTGTGCCAGGAAAGCATCTAATGGCCAAAGTGGGTAGAAGTGGGAAGGTTTATGTCATGTACTTGCCATTGGGCTGGTATGTCAGGATATAAGATAAGGATTTAAGAAATTCTGCGCTGGATCAGAGCAGTAGTTGCAGAAATAAACCTCTGTGCCCACATATTTGTTTTCCAGGCAGAGGTGTGGGATTTGGACATTATCCGAACAAACAACAGCTCCTGGCCGGTGGAAGTGCCTAGTATCAAAGAAGGCTTCATCGTAGTGAAAGGCCACAGCACGGTATAAACCTGTTTTGCTTTCTTTACTGCCGTTGCATAGGTGATCACTACAGATCACTTAGGTTTTCTTTGGGTGAGAGTGTCTCAGGACAGTTGGCTGTAAAAAACCCAGTTTCTTACCCATCTGCACTATAACCCACATCCTACTGGCTATGTACATACACTATTGATAAGTAACCTTTGTTTAAAACGCCAAGGTGAATGTGTAGTCATTTGCTCTGAAAACAGCTCTTGAAAAAACTCACCTGTATTTCCAAGGGCCTGTTTGACAACCTGGGCTGTGTTTCAACTCTTTTGTTATATCTCCTGGTAAATGCAACACTTCACATGGCAGTGGTTTACTGCTGGATGAGAAGGGCAAAATTAATCTCTATATCATCTTTATTCTTCTATGTTTCCTCTAATGAGTATAGTTACGTCTGTGAGTACAGTGGACTAGGACTGCAGCTGAGTATCCAGGGGGTGATATTTTGAATCTAAAAGAAACAACTGGAAATAGTGCAATTTCACCTCTTGAACAGGATGACGATAAAGCAATTGTATGACTTTGTTTCACAATCATAATTGTTTCATCTGTAATGATTGTGTAAAGCCAGAACAACCCAAAACAAAATAAGCTCCATTCATAACATGAGTTATAGTGGGAACAGTAGCAGCACAACCCATTGTACTTAAGTTTGCTGTATGGAAAAGGTGATTGTTAATTATTATTACAAAAAACAGTCCTGTCAGTTCTTCTGTGAAGGATAAAGTTGCCTGGTGACATGTCTGTTAGAAATCACTCTGACCTGTACTATCAGACTGGTAGTCCTGTTTGAAGAGAATACCATGAAGAGCTATAAAATCACTTTTCTGTGTCTTTTTTTTCCCCTCTCTGTTTAGTGCCTAAGCGAGGGAGCGCTTTCTCCAGATGGAACTGTGTTGGCCACAGCAAGCCATGATGGTTTTGTCAAATTCTGGCAGATCTATATTGAGGGTCAAGACGAGCCAAGGTAACTGGAGGATTAGAAAATGAAGGATCTGAGAGCAGCATTTTTGCTGTGAGAATTTCCTTGTTACAGAATGATCTGCGATGGTCATTCTCAGGACATTTATAAAGATAGAGGGTGAATGTTTTTAATTTGTGGCAGAAGTGTTGTATCACTGAGTATCACACACGCTGAAGGTTTGGGAACTTAGGAAAAAAGCAAAGGGCTGTGTCTGGAAGCAGAAGTTCTGTGCTTTGCACAGGCTGTAGTCAACTCTTTTGCACTGTCCCTGTAAATGCAGAAAGCTTCTCTGAGCTGTTCTTAATGTTCTTCTCAGACTTCTTTTATGTATTGTGCCCTTGTTAAGACATATAGCAACACATGATTTCTTTTCTTTTCTTTTTCTTTTGGGTCACAATCTATGGCTATATGGGCTCTGATCTCCTTATTTTATATAAGCCTGTAAGCAGCTATAAGCTGATAACACTTAGTGGCTGCTGACTTAACGCTGTCTTTGGACAAGGGGTAATGTGTTCAGTGCCCACCTTGTATATTCCTTATTGACTACTCCCTGCACGCTCAGTCTTTTCTGGTTCTTTCCTAGGTGTCTTCATGAGTGGAAACCCCATGATGGGAGGCCTCTTTCCTGCCTGCTCTTCTGTGACAACCATAAAAAACAAGACCCAGAGTAAGTTCCCAATCCTGTACTTAGAGTATCAAAGTTTAGTAGTGTCTCTAACTCTGCCTTTGGAGGGTTCCTTGTAATTGCATTGTACTTGTAAAAAAAAAAAATCAGCGTTGTGGCAGGATCAAGTCCTGTTCTCTTTGCAGTCAGTTTTCTAGTAATGGAGAAATAAATAAGACTCTGGAGCACAGTATAAAGTGACCTTAATTCTAGTGTCAATTCCATGGAAGCGAGGAAAATTCTAAAGTGATGAGACCTTTCAGGATTCTGGTATGGTCAGTTTTAACTGGCTTTTTGTCCTCCAGTTTTCTACTGCAGTTGATTAAAAAGTAACTGGTTTGGTTTTTAATCTTTATTCTTTCTTCAGTCAGTTGTGGCCTTTGGGTTCTTTAGAGCTATGAGAGCTATAGTGGTTTCTAATCTGCCTCAGAAGTAGAGAATTTCTAGGAACTTTAAGACACAGTGGGGCAAAATCAGCTATGAGCAGCCTGTGAGGAACATTTCTGTGAAATGTCCTTACAGGAAGGACCAGTTCTTCTTCAAGAGAACTTAATTCTGTTGTGCCTGCAGGGTTCCATTCTGGAGGTTCCTCATCACAGGAGCAGATCAGAATAGAGAATTGAAGATGTGGTGCACTGTGTCTTGGACTTGTCTGCAAACTGTCCGGTAGGTGTTGATATGTTGACTCCCCTGAAAGGTTGGATTTACTTTGAGCAGATGAGCTCTCAATTTCCAGGTAACTTACTTTGCGAAGGTGATCCATTTCCAGTGGAGTCTACTCTAGCCCCAGTTAGAGCCTCCTGCTTTGCCAATCGACCTATCTGTTGAAAGCTGGCAGGGCTGTGACAGTCAGGTTAAGCTTTGGCAAGGCAGGGGAGGTTGCTTGTTTTATACAGTCTCCTTGGTGATACCAAGACCTATCGTCTTTGCTTTGGTCTGTAGAGCATAGACATACCTGTAGCGTGAGGAGAGGCATTCCAAAATTACACACCTTGAGTGCTTTCTTCTGTAAAAATACTAGATATTCAATAACCAATCTAGACCTTTTCCTGATATTGTTTTTTCTGATTTAAATAATGAGAAGCTGCTATGTTGACAGAGCTTAAGCAATTATACGTGACTTATTTGATGAGCCACATAGGTCCAGCAGTTCAAATTCTGCTTTAGTCCCTCCCTTCACTCTGCTTCTGTTCCCTGATTCTACTTTTCTGCTGGTGGATCGTGGCTTCGTTGATCACGTGCATGTGTAAGGCCACTTTTGAATTGCCCTCGTAAAGTGAGAGGAATAGGCCGTACAGCTGAGCACTGCTTTTTCCACCTCATACTACAGAAGGTCCAAAACCTGTGGAAGAGTTATTTTGGTTTGGTGGATTTTTGGTTTTAAATCTGTAGCCTTGGCTCTTGTCCTCCTATGAATGTGGGACATATTAAGTAATGACAAACTGCCATCTTTCATTTAAACGTCCAGAATCTAGATCCTATTGTGTGGTCTCCCTGATGAATTCTCTTAGCTGAAGTCAGCACTGATTTCTGCAATGATGTTTTTGTTCTAGTGGGTGGTTGCATGGTAATATGGCTGTAAACTCCTTAAGATGTTGGTTTGGGTTTTGTTTTTTTTTTAAGCTAATGCAGTTTTATAGCAATCATTCTGGTTGTGCTAATCTGCCTTGTTTTCTGCACCCCTCCACCTCTTGTCTGTGGATCTAGCTTTTCTCCTGACATCTTCAGCTCCATGAGTATTCTTCCCAGCCTGAAAGTCTGCCTGGACCTCTCCGCTGAGTATCTGATACTGAGCGATGTGCAGAGAAAAGTAGGTGGTTCATTCTATTGCTGGCTCTGTGGGTAATGGTGACAGAAGGAGAAATGGTCTTTTGTGTGACTGGTTCTGCTGCCTAGGTGTAGGATTTGCATGTTAATAGCTAAAAGTGCAGAGGTTGGCCTCAGCTGTTTCACCATAAGATGACAAATGGTAACAATTCAGCCGATTAATCCTGAGGAGTCTTAAGGATTATTTCTCGCCCTGAAGTAAAGCTCTTGTTTGGAGACACCTGTGTCTGGCACAGTAAGACTGAGTTCCTGATCAACATTGACTCAGATAGGAGTGTGCTTATTGTGGCTCCCTTGGGTGTTCTGTTTCAAATTAAATGGGCCAGGCTTTATTCTTCCAACATTTCCATTGTTCCAAATCTAGTTCAGGTGCTAGGCTTTGTAGTCCACACACACGTACGCGTTGTCTGCTCTGAAAGCCCAGTGACTTACTGTTTCTGATTCTTCCAGGTCTTGTATGTGATGGAGCTGATGCAGAACCAAGAGGAGGGCAAAGCTTACTTCAGCTCCATCTCAGAGTTCCTCCTTACCCACCCAGTCCTGAGCTTTGGCATCCAGGCAGTGAGCCGCTGTCGGTTAAGGCACACCGAAGTGCTCCCAGCAGAAGAGGAGAGTGACAACTTGAGTGTAGGTAGGTGACGAAGAGAATTTGGCTGCTGTGAGATCAGGATTTCCTTCCTGGCTGGTTCTGGCTTTCTCATGAAAGGCTAGTCTCCTCTCCCAAGTAACAAGCAATAGGACAAGAGGAAACAGCCTCAAGTTGCACCAGGGGAGGTTCAGGATAGATATTAGGAAAAATTTTTTCACCCAAAGGGTTGTCAGGCATTGGAACAGGCTGTCCAGGGCAGTAGTGGAGTTGCCATCCCTGGAGGTATTTAAAAGATAGGCAGACGTGGTGCAGAGGGATGTGGTTTAGTGGTGGGGTTGGCAGTGTTAGGACTTGATGATCTTAAAGGTCATTTCTAACCTAAATGATTCCATGATTCTATGACTATTCTTCTCTAAGTCTGTGTGAAACACATCCTGTGCAGCTGCAGTACTTCAGAGAGACACAGTTGAGTTGGTTACAAGGGACCTCTGTAAGTCTCTGGTCCAACCTGCTGCTTGAAGCAGGACTATTTCTAGGGGTAGATCAGGTCACCTATGGCTTCATTTAGTTGCATGTTGAAGGCCCCCAAACATGATACTTCTGTCTGTGCTCTGGTGTCCTGTGCCAGGGCTGCACCCCTTCCCAAAGAAAATATTCCTGATGTGAACCTGAACCTCCCAACCCAGATTGTAGCCATTGCCCTTTACCACGCAGAAACTCCACTGAGGTGTTTCTGGTGTTAAAAAAAGCATTCCAGGGCTGTGTGGGCTGAAATGAGTGCAAGTGACGCTTTGATTAAGGTGCAAGATTAGCTGCTCGTATCTGAGCTGTGATGTTTTGTGGTCATTGCCACCAGCAGAATGCAGGGCAAAACTTCCTCTGGCAGTGTAGGGCTGAGTCTGCCTCCAGCACAGTTCCTGGAAGCAAAAGGGTTCCTGGAAGAACTGGCAGGATATGCTTCTGTGACTGCTTGTCTGAGTAAACTCTGTAATTAAGCATCGGAGGTGTGAGCATGTGATCTGGGAAACCAGTTGGTTGCTTCTGAATTGTGCTGCCTGAGCTGTGACAGATGTGAGGACAGTATGCAGTTGGAGTTGAGGGAAAGGGTGGGATTCTTCTCCATTGTGTCTGGAAGCTAAGTTCCCAAACCACAAAGCTTCTTGTAACAGAAACGAACCAGGAACTCTCTTTTAGAGGAGAGCCTTCTGAGAAGCACGTGAGATACATTCTTCTGCCTGTTACTACAATGAATGACAGTGGAGAACAGTCCCATGCAGACATTCCTTGAGTACTGTCTCTCTTCAGCTCTTGACCTGCTCCTGATCTCCTGCCTTTCTCTTAGTAAAATTTGGAAAGATGCTTTGAATAACATCAATGTATTTTCTGTTAGAAAGATTCCTGGACTATCAGTACAGCTCAGTGACGTGCTTCCCTATGCCTGTTATTGTACATAATAGTTAATTCATGTTGTTGCCAATATTTGTGGCATATTGCTCTGAAATGCAGGGGTAAAAATGACTGATGTAGCCAGTGAGAAGCAGACTGAGACTGAAACTTCAGGTCCCCAGTTGGTACTCACACAATTAAGACAATTTGCATAGGAATGCTTTTTTTTTTTTGAGGAGTTATGTTAATCTTTTCTATTCAGCCTCCTTAGCTTTCTTAGTGGTGAGACCAATGTAGGTGTACAGGTGTTGAGTGAACATTGTCAGTGCTGGTGAGTGGGAAGTTATTGCAGAGCTCTTCATAATGACAGTTGTTTACAGCCAGGAAGGATGGTTGAGCCCTGGTCTGGACTTCTGTATGCTATAAGCTAGTGTGTCTCTCTTAAAATATATCTAACTGGTCACTTCAACAGTCAGAACAAATCTTGGGCAGTTCCAGGCCTCAGCTTCCTTCTCTTTACCTAATAAGATATCTCTTTTGTTTTCTTTTTTCTTTTTTTTTTTTTTTTTTTCCTTCTTCCTTGAGGCTTATTTGGCTGGATTAGAGCAAGTTTGATTGCTCTCACATTGAAAGGTAAAGGGAGTGTGGGACAGGGTGAATCCACCTCTGAAGTGGGGAAGTGATGAAGCTGTATTGTCCTGGTTCTGTCCTGCTGGGTCATCTGCTATGATGTTTTTCTAGTACTTTGTCTGCAGTTTCCATCCAACTTCATATTTTACATTTGTATCATTTCCAGAAGGTGCTCAGGGAGCTGGAGCTGTTGAATCAGCAGCAGGCGTGCTGATAAAACTCTTCTGTGTGCATACCAAGTGAGTACGTAAAGCAGGTACCGTGGGCAGCTGTCTATGGTCATCCTGTTCCTGCACTGACCTAGAGAAATTTAATTTACCAATTCCTTTTGCTCATAACAAAAACCACTTGGACCCATAGAAGCTTCTAGCTGTGGTGTGTTCAGTATGGCCTTACCAGGAAGTAGTCCTGCATGGTGCTGTGGCAAGCTAGTATTTTTGTTGCCATGAGTACGCAGGGACTTAAGAGTGCATAAGTGCTGGGAAACATCTCTGGAATACCCTGGCCTCCAGAACTGGGTGACACAGCTGAATGAGGATCAGCTTCTGCTGCTTCTGTCACAGGCGGAAAGCACTAAAGCGTATTCCAAGTGCTGCGAAGAAAAATCTTCTAAGCCTTAGACTTCTCTTGGTGATTCATAAACTAATCAGAGACGCCTGTTTGGTTTTTTTTCAGGGCCCTACAGGATGTGCAGATTAGATTCCAGCCTCTTCATAGCCCTGACATGAGCGCATCCATGCCTTCCCACAGCTCTCATGAAGAGTTTGGTGAGCATTTGTGTTAAATTCATCTTCAGTGTTGCTGAGCCTTTAAAGGTTGTTGGAGGGGGGGGTAGTAGTAGGGCTGCTTCAGGTGCGCCTTTGTAATAGAGCGGTGTCATTGCATAAAGCATTATGAATACAGACTAGCTGTGAAGGAGGCCACTTGATTAGAGGCTGGTGTGAGTATGGAGCACGGGGACATGTTAGGCTAGTAGCACTAATGCTTTGTGCATGCTTGAGTTCACCTTTCTAGGTGATTTGACACTTGTGCCAGAAACTTGATGTTTGTTTCTTGTCAGGTGGAAGAGATTAGAGTGACACCAGAGCTTTGGGAGCAGAGGGGACTGGGCTGTGTGTAGCATGCTCTTTTCAGCTCATTCACCATTCTAGGATGTGGCTGTTAAACTGGCCTTGCGTTTAGCGCGCATTTAGAGAAGAAACTTGCATCTCCTATTATCAAAACCTGATAACATCCACTGTTTAGCCTACGAATGAGTAAGCATAACGTGGGATTTGCCTTGCCCTTAGCTTTGATTAGGATGTTGCAGGGTTTTTTCTTGTTCTTTTGGAATCCAGTATGGCAGGCAATGGCCTAAATTCATACTTTGTGGAAGTAAAGCTTTAGCTTTTAGGGGAAGTTCCTCTAAATTGATTCGTATTTCTCCCTTGAAAGCCTTTCCAGACCACATGGCCGATCTAAACACAGAAGGGCTGGGATCTGAAAAAGGATCGGTGCATGGCTCTCAACCAGACCTGCGGCGTATTGCTGATCTGCCCGTACCAGCAGATTTCCTTTCTCTCTCAAATGATGCCAAACCTAAGCTGATGACTCCGGATGCATTCATGACACCAAGTACATCTCTTCAACAGGTAACCAGAGAGCTGCACTGTACAAGGGGTGGGTTTGGATTTTGATGCTTTTGGTTTTCTAGGCGGTAATGACTCTGATAGGCTGTGCTAACTGAATGTGGAGCACTCAGGAAACTCTGTGCATGTAACCAAACTGAGTAACGACAAGTTGGGACATCTAAAATGCTAAGCTGGCGTAAACTTGTGTTGCCAGTGCTGTGTTTAGCTGCAAAACTGCCTGTGTAGCTGGGTTGTGTAGAAATACGGGTTTGCGAAATAACTGTATCAAAGCTGGGAGACTGGTTTGCACGTGGTATTTGGGGTTGTGATATAACTATAACGGAAGAAAATATGCTATCTTTACATATCCTGTCTGATGGGATGCTGGGGGAATGCATGTCTGAAATGATGAGGTAGGTAGATGGAACCGTGTAACATCTTCTGCATGAGGTCTGCAAATCGTTGATCCAGTTAGCTCAGTGGGTTTTTTTTTAATCTAACTCAGCAGGCCTTAACTTATACAGAAAGCAAATCTTCTGTGCTTGTGCCAGGGATTTTGGTATTGGGAAGCATGTGAACCATTCCTTGGGATTTGGTGATCCCTGCAAAGTGTAGCAAAGTGTCTTGGTGAAGAGCCATAAGCAAGCATTTACTCCTCAGTGGAGCTCTAATGGAGCAGTCAGAAAACATGGAGTTCCTCTTAATGCTCTGTCACATGTGCGTGGCCAGCAGTGCTGCATCACGCACCTTTGCGTCCTGCCAGACATTTCTAGAGGCTGTGGCACTGGCAGTGTGCATCTGTCTAAGTCAGTGCAGGTTTCTGCTGCCCCTTCTGGGTTATGCCAACAAGCAGAAGTGCAGGAGCTCACTGTTTCTTCACCGTTATTCAAGTGATGTGTTTGTCTTAAACCCATTCAGATATTCTTGCTTTATAACCTGCTTCCATGCCTCTGTACTGAATTTGTGACTGTGTAGTGTTTTCCATGTGCTTTTAGAATGGGAGTAGAGGTAAATAAAAAATCATTCTAAAAAGTGCATCCTTTAAAAAAGTGGTCTGCAATATAACTATAAGGTGTGAATTCCCCTAGTGAGAAGCTGTGGTGTTTGTGTTTTCTCTGCCTTCCTGTGCGAAAGGGACTGTCAGCAGTTTTTTTGCCATGCTGATATGGCTCTTACAGGCACAGAGGAATGTGCTTGTGAGCAGCACTCCGCATGCACATCCTAAGGCAGGGCTTCCCCCTCTTAAGGGAGGAACGTCTGGTTGTCACCACAGCTTGAACGTGTACTGGAGGAGTCTGGGTGTGGATGGGTGATGTGTGGAGATGTGCAGAAATGGAGTTTGTACTGAGCTCACTGATGAGAGGGTGTCACTCCAGCAGCAACTTGAGGAGCAAAGAATAAATTAAACTCCTCCTGAAGGTTTTGATGTTGCTAGCAAACTTGCTGAGTGTGGAAGTCAATTTTGTGCCTGAGGATGGGTAGCCTTCCCAATGCAAAGATGTTCCAAGGGAGCAGAGAAAAGTTGTTTAGCTCAATCTCTGCTCTCTGCTATAAGCAGTGTCCAGCACAAGAACCTTGGCCAAACCAAGTTTCCCAGCTGAGTACTTGTGTGCTCTGTTGGTGTTCTCTGTAGGTGTTTCTTGGTAGCCAGAAGCAGCCGTGGGGGCCAGCGTATCCACCCGTGCTCTTCACTGTTGGCCAGCTAGCTGGGTGACCAACACCTCTTCCTGTGCATTGGAGTATTCTCCTTCCATCTGTCAGCAGCGCAGGACCTAAACCCCGGCCAGGACCTGGCCTTGCTAGTGGCAACAGACCTTGACAACAGCAGTCTAGCTCAAAAGAACAAATTGGGGATCTGGTGGTGAGCCCTGCGGAATGACACTTTGTTTTGGGAGAGCAATGGCTCGATAAAAGCAGTCACGGCTCATGTGCTGAGGATGTATTGGGGCTTCCCTTCGAGCAGCACCTGAGCACCCTAGCAGTAGACCTCAACTTATTATTTGTTCTATTCCCTCTTTGCCAAAGACTCCTTAGGAGTTCTTCTGGAGCCAGCATTCTCAGGTCAGGTTCTGCTGTTGGGCTCTTCTGTCACATCCTGACCGCTGTGTATTTTCTTATAGATTGCGGTATCTCCAGGCAGCAGCGTCAGTTCCCTGACTGCAGTCACAGCCATGAGTAGCACTTCTGTCACGGATGCCTCTATGCCCAGGTAAATAGCGCATATATTAAATAATATATCTGCAGCTGAACTGATACTGTCCTTCAGGGCGACGCAGAGCTGTGGTGTGTCTTGTAGGAGAGGAGATTGTAACCAGAGTTAGAAACTGGCCTGAGTCCCAAAGTCCCTATATGGGCAATTGTTTGCGTCTCTAGTGCAGCTTGGAGCATGCCTGTTGTCATCTAAGGGGCCAACAATAGTGTTTCGTGTGTGCCTCGCAGGGATTCTCTTATTGCATCTCAGTTTTGTTGTTTTACATGCTTCTCCCAAAGGGCTGTCATTGTTTACAGGTAAGAGAACACTGTAGCCACCAAGGACAGGAAGATAATTGGGACTGTTAAGAAAATCTTACTAGTCTTGAGGTGGGTGGGGCTGCATAACAGGGGAAAACTTCACTTCTGGGGGCTGGGAAACGGACAAAGACCTATCCCATAGTGTCCTGTTTCTCCCTGAACTCTGTACAGTGTGAACTGATGATACAACAGGTCCCTTTTCATTGACACTTCAAATTCTAAGGGATTGTGATGCCTGTCTTTGTTTGTTTCTGCCTGCTCTCTCTTTGGGCTGTATGGGGACTAGGAGTTGCAGGTGGTAGTTGACAGGGAGTGGCTGACCGCAGTGGAAGGAGCAAGGGCTTGGAGAACACTGGTGAAGTTTGGGTTGGGCTCCTCCATGGACCTGTGGATTCTGTCTCCTCACCTTGAGTGTTTGATGCAGATCTGTATGATTAGGTTGGCCTGCTTGATTTGTTTGTGTCTCTGTTTTCTGTAGGCCGTCGGAAGACTTGACTGTGAGCCCGAAGATGCAGCTGGACACTAGCCTCACGCTGAGCAGCAGTGGCAGCAGTCTCCAGACTAGCCCTAGGAGCCATTCGGTTCTTATCCCAGGCCTCCCTGACAAGCTAACACCAAAGGCACCTATTCCAGTAAGGCTTCAAATGCTGTTCCCTTCCTTCTCCTCGTGGGGCAAGGGACCTCTCTCTATGGGCCTGCACAAGCTGAAATTTGACTTATTTGGATCATAATAGGGCCAGTGGCTGCCCTCTGGAAAACACAGCTGCTGGCACAGATCTGCAGCCAGTTTTACCTGTGTTAATGGAACTTGACTTCGGTATAAAACAGCATGTCTCTGAAAACTAGAGACAGCTCTAGCTTGTGCTGTCACTACCACAATGGTTTGAACTGGTCAGCCTTTGTGTTAGGAGACAGTGCTACCTGGAAAAGCTTCTTCCTCCTTGCTGGTCTTCCAGGTCTGAAACCATCATTTCCTATTCCTAAACTTTTCTTTCCAGCTGTGATGCAAACCAGATTATGACCAAAGTTTCAAATTGAAATAAAATTTCAGTCCAGGAGATATTCAGTGTTAAAACTAACTTTTTCTCCCAAAGAGAAGGGATCCTGGAGCAGAGTGGTGAAGTAGAACTGGTGTTATGTTTTCTTTTGAACGTACGTTCAGACTGGCATTGGCTTAAGGGTGGTGTTAGCCCCGCTAAGAGTCCGTTACGAAGCTTGAGGCCCTTCTTCGTCTACTGAATAAGAGTGGGAGCACAGGGATCAATTGAAGAAAGGATACGGCTGGCTGTTTCCCGAGATGGTTTGTGTAAGGTACCAGGAGCTCTTGGGCTGTCTCCACATTACTCTGAAGGCTCTTTTTTCATTTCTTGTATTCAGGTCACGCCAGGAAACCCCTCTCTAGCACTGGAACTGCAGGAAGTGGAGCCCTTGGTGGTGCCCCAGGCTTCTCCCACCCGCGAGCGCTCACCAGACGTCATTTCATCTGCTTCCACAGCCATGTCCCAAGATATCCCAGAGATTGCTTCCGAGACTTTGCAACGTAGCTTTGCAGCAGCTCCGTCTGGGCTCCCTGCGGAGGTGCTGGAGCCCAGTCATCACGCAGACAGTATGGCATCCGCTGCCTCGGCCTTGCATTTGCTGTCTCCGAGGAACCGGCACAATTCAGAGCACAGCCACCACTCTTTGGACATGCCTCCAGTGGAGGTGGACAGATTGAATGCTCCATCGTTACTGGAGACTGCTTTAACTCAGGAAAACGCATCTTCTGACAGTGTTGTGAGTCAGCCATGGCCAGCAGCTCCTGACATAACCAGAGAAACCAGGAACAGCATGGCAGACAGGTAATCACTTGGGTTTGTCTTGCCTGGGGCAATTTCTTTGCCCTTGCCAAACTGCTAGGTTGGTGTAAAGCTCTTATGTTGTGACTAAACCAGAACAGTTCTTCATCCCTCCTTTTCCTTAAAGGATCTGATGATTCAGCCTTCCTGTATGGCTGGTCTTGTATGCTGTGTCCTGAACTTCCTAGGCCAGCTCTAACAATTTGTGCTCTCTCATACCCCTTGCAGCACAAAGGATCTCTGTTAAGAAGGTGAGAAGTCTAATTCATTGGCCTTCATGTTCACCTGGGAACGGAGACTTGAGATGGGATTTTTTTCTGGGATTTTTTTTGTACTCTGGAAATAAAACCAGTACAAGCTAAATTCTGCCCAAGGTGATACATTCCTACATGCTTTTGTTGAAAGGAGTCAATTAACACATAATTGACAGGTTTGATTATAGGTTAATTCTCTTCTAGGGTTGTCTCTGTGCGGTGAGCATTGCAAAAAAAAAAAAGTACTTTAAAAGTCAGGAAACGAATGGCAATGTCTCTGTGGAGCAGGCATGCAGAATGGGGCAACATCACATACGCCTGCTTACCAGGAGGAAACGCTGGAGCAGTGCTAGGATTCAGCACAGAATTAGTGCCACTGTCTTGTAGTGGGACAGGAGCAGTGAGATGCATCTGGCACCTCCAGAGTCTGTCTAGGCCAGGGCTGCACGCACCATGACAGCCTGCAAACACCTTCCTTTTCAACAGGACTAGCAGGCTGAGAGTGTCGGTGTTGTCCCTCAAACTACCCAGGGCTGTTCCCTTCCATCAGAATTGCAAGAGAAAGGCCTCACCTTGTGCCTCCACACCTGAGGATGCTCCTTCAGGAAATGGTCTCAATTCTGATGACTCTGGGGAGGGCACTGAGGCTGCGTCTCTACGCAGTGATTTTGCTTTTGCTCATAATTTGAAGTTGACAAAATACTTTTATAGGAGTTTGCAACTCCCCTCAATTCCGCTTTGTCTTTGAATTCTTCAGGACTTCTCATATGAGAATATCAGATCAGATATCTCTGGATTTTAGAGGTTTGTTGTTTTTTTTTTTTTATTGTTCCAATTCAGTCAAGCCATCAGCCTATGTGAAAGTAACAAGTGCTCACTTCTGTCTAAAGATCTCGCTGCAAGCTGAATTCAGGTAGACTCAGTTTACAGTTTGGAAGCACATGCAGTTTGCTTTCAGAATCTTTATGAAACTTGAACTAGATTCACTGTTATGATTCTGTTCTGTCTGGTAGATCTAACCCATCAAATTCATGCAGTTCCCAAACACTTGAAAGAACGGGGAAGTACTGATGATTTTTGCCCTGGTGATCAATATTACTTGAGGAAAACAACAAACCCAAGCTGATGCTCTTCACTGCAGTGTGCTGTACTGCCCCTTTTGAGTAGTGGCTTGCATGTCTTACCTGAATGTCTGTTGGGAGGTTGTTCTTGGTTAGTGCCTGAGGGATAGCTGAGCTGCTTTTCCCTTCTTAAGGCCCCCAGAAAAACACATAGAGGAGTTTGAGTGTTTAGTGCCCCTAAACACCACCTGCTGCTCTCTGGATCTCTGCACATAGGTGTGAGGTTTTTGTTTGGCTTAGACCTTCTATCAGAATTTCTCATGAGAAGTGGAGTGAGCAAATACCCTAGTTGAAAGAGACTTTCATGATGGTATTTTCTTTTTTTTCCTCCTCTAGCCCAAGGGATGAGGTTGAAGAAAAGCACAAGAGCTCTTCCTATCATCGACACAGCTACCACCTGCTGCAGCATGACAGCCAGGATGCTAGTGCAGAACAAAGGTACCAGAGTGCTCAGCCCCCTCTCTCGCCCTGCATGGACTCAGTTCAGGCTGCATTCGTGCTTCTGTCCCCAACAAGCCTTCACGTGTGGGGTGAATGTCTTTGCTTTGTCTCCTGACTTAATGTGTGTATGCAGTCCAGCTTCTGTAACGTGCTGATGACTTCAGCTGATCACGAGATTGGCCTCTAGGCATTGTCCAAGAGCATGTCCCAAGCTTGGTTTAATTACCCGTGAAAACCTATTAAGGGATCGGTTTCCAAATCCTGTGCCCTAGATAAGGTAGTGAGAGTATCTGAGGAGTTAGTTTCTTGCTTTTAACATCTTTGCGCTCTCTCTTGAGCCACCCTAAAGCTCTGTGGGCACATTCTGTGTGCCTGGCAAGCTCAGCCCTGTTTGACTGCTGAGGATTCATCCATAATCCACACAGTTCAGACTGAAGCACGCAGCCTGTATTGGATGGCTCATCAGCAGCTGAAAGACCCCAGGGTACCGAGGATCACACACTTCTTAGGCGCAACCTGATTCTCCTCTGTTCCTGCAATATTTGCTGCGTTAAGTGCTTTCTGTCTGTAAAACTGTAAGGATATGCTCTGCTTGGGTTCCCTGCTGGGTCAGCATCACATCCGAGGGCTTATGTGCTAGTGTGTGTGTATGCAGCAAAACCAGGCATCGTTCTGCCACACTGCCTGAACCACAGTTGTCCCTTAATGCCCCTTCAAGACCCTTCGCTGGAGCTCAGCCTGAGCAGACCTGGATCAAAACGGAGCAGCACATGCTGAGCTCTGTAGAGGTCTCGGTGTTAAAGATCAAAGTGGCAGGCGTCCCTAGCTGCGTGACTCGGGCCGTGTGTGGATGAAAAGCAGTGTGAATCCCCACCCCTTGGTGAAGGCTAACGCTGTCCAGTATTGCAAGTGATGTCCTCTCCCCTGCTGTTCCTTCATAGTGACCATGATGATGAAGTTGCAAGCTTGGCTTCTACGTCAGGTGGATTTGGTGCCAAAGCGTCTACGCAGAGGCTGCCTGTGAAGGACTGGAAAGCCAAGGCATCCCCCCGGGCTTCCCCAAAGCTAAAGCGGAAGGGCAAGAAAGATGATGGGTACGCTGGGCTTGCCAGAATGCAGGTGGCTGTGGGACCAGCTGCAAAGGGCCACAACCTGATGTAGCCGTTAGCAGCGAGACTAGGGTCTGAGGCTGGGCTGCCGCCAAGTGCTCCCAACCCTCACCCCGTTTTGCAGATGGCAGTAACCCCACAGAAAGTGTTGCTGGTTACTCAGATGCTGACTGCCACTCAGGGGTGTGGGAGGAGGTTCTGCACTACCTTTCCAGCTGGGACTCAAAATCCAAAATGTAGCCTGGGCTTCAGAAGAACATGTGGGAGGTGAATTGCACATTGTGGGGGGACACTGGATCCATTTGCCAGTTCCAGTAAAGGCTTCATTGGACCTGTGATGCTGTGAGTATAGCTTAACTGGGCCTCCGTTTCTGGTTGGCCTCTGAATGCTGGCCCAGTGCCCTTGTTCAACACTATCTACTGTTTGTTACCTGCTTGCTGCTTTTGTGTGTTTCTAAACGTGCCCATATGAATGTCTTGTAAGTGAAAATTGATGGCTGGAGAGGTCTGCCCATGGCAAGGCAGACCAACCTGTCTGCATTAATGCGAGGAGAGCAGCACAGCCTCTGCACAGGGCTCTCTATCCTCTTCTTGTCTTCCTATAACTCCATGATTTGGATCTCCAGCTGTGCAGATTGCAACAAAGATGGGCTATGGCATTAAGTTTCTGGCTGTGGTCCTGTACTGTGACACCCGGAAACTCTTAGCCTTGGAAATGCCTTTCATTTTTCCTGCCTCAGTCTTTTTAAAGTTGCTGAATGGATGCTGTCTGAGAACGACAAATGTATACTTCCCTTCTGGTAGTGTTTGAATATTCAAAAATTTGTGACTGTGATGGAGACATGCAGCGTTAGTGGATCAGTTCAGTAATTTTCTTTATTTTGCTGTATATGCTGGAATGCATTACTAGTTTCTTCACCTTGAATGCTGGAATCATTCTAGATTATTGAAGCTCATTAATTCTATATTTAACAAGCGGGTACTTGTTTTTTTCTTTGTAAAATATCAGGAGAGCTTCAAAAGTGGTTTGACAAAGCCTTCCCTGGCTATGAATTTGGACAAAACTGAAAAATCAGTGTGCATTTTCCTCTGTACCAGTCCTCATTAAGACTTGGTTCAGATCTCCTCCCTGCGAAGCGACCAGCCTGTAAGGAACTTCAGGGCCTGTGGATAGTGCAAATGCGGTCACAGTGCTGCTGTAGAGCCTGGGATGTCATCGCCTTGCTGTTGTTCTTCATACTGTACTACACAAAACAGCAGCATGAGCGTAAAATCTAAAGCAGCTGTAAAATGTGTGATGTGTTTTGGCAGAAGACTTGGATAACAAGAGCAGTTAATTGACATAATTGGATTACTACTTTTTCTCTTTGTTTCCAGGGATGTGAACCAGTCGCCAAGATCGTCTAACAACCAGGTGAGTCAGAGCTGCTCTGCAGTCCCTCCCAAGGGCATGATGCTTCAGTTCTACTGACTGTGTTACAGAAGCCCTGAGAGAAAGTTCATCCCGGTTCTTTGAAGTACCTTGGGCCCCTGCTGTGCCCGAGCAGGCTGAGATGGGGCTGCGCTTGGGCTTGGCATTGCTCTGCTCTCCGACTTGCGCAGCAGAGGAGGAGCTGCTCAGTGCTGTCCAGACGATGGCTTCCTTCTCGCTTTTGAACACCGATGTAAATTCTGTGTTCTCCCAAGCCCTGTATCATCCAAGACTCTACCACTCATTTCCTCTTCCCTGCTGAGATGACTCGCATGTGTCGTCAGCAGGATAAGCTGTTCCTGTAAGGGTCGCAGTGGGACTGGCCTATTGGAATTTCTTATCCCTGTTGATGGTATCTTCATACCTGGCCTATTGGAATTTCTTATCCCTGTTGATGGTATCTTCATATCTGGCAGAAAATGCTCTCAGCTGAGTTGCATACACTCCTTTAAACTGCCTTTGGTGTGTATTCTTAGATATTTTGAGCAGGTGAAGAGAGAAAACTGTAGATGTATACTTTTCCAGTTGTTTGGTTATTCGTAAACAAGTGAAAGAGCTGACACAGTGCTCTAGGAAACCTCTTTCTTACTCTACCGATAGCACAGCTGTTTTCATAAGTGTTTGAGGTCATTATTTACATTCAGAGACCTAAACATTGTCAGTACCTGGCCAGAAGTGAATAGGATCTGTTTTGTTCTGCTTTCTTTTAGAGGCAAGAGCTTTGAAGAGGGTCTTGAATGTAAACAATTGAGGATATCCTAAGCAAATGTTTATGAATGCCACGTGGGAACTTCATGTACCTTGCTTTGTCCGTTTATTTCTTGGGACAAAAGTCTTAGAAATAGGCATTAAGCTGGCCCCGTTTTCTGCTTTGTGTGTTACGCTTCAGGCCGAGGCATAGGGGTTGACTTAATGCCTAGCAGAAAGCTTGACTGACCTCCAGTCCTGTTAGAAATGAATGTTTGTCCTCTCCACACACAGGTGACACCAGAGTTCCAGGATGAGCTGATGTGCATATTGAGGAGCCAACAGCGAGAGCTCACTGAGCTGCGTCAGAATCAGATGGAGCTGCTGCAGAGACTCACGGATCACCTTGATGCCATTCAGAGCTCCCTTATGGGCCACGTGGAGAGGGTGATTGACTCCCAGCAGGAGCAGGAGCGTATCCTTGTTGGCAAGCGTTGCATGGGAGTTAAGGAGTGGAAGGCTGTGGGCAGATTAGAGACATGTAGAAAGCTAAGAAAGTTCAAGGCTCTTGGTAGCGTGGGCCATAGGTGTGGTAAAATTGCCTGACTCCAATGTAACTATTTCAGTTCCTCTCAGTCCCTTTCTAAGGCAAGAAACTCTGAAATAGAACGGAGAAGAACTGATACTTTCTCCATGCCACAAAATGGTCTAGTTACCCATTAAGGCCATAAGCGCTGCAACACTGGAGTAGACTAGAGGTGCACCTAATACATTATCCTGCGTCAGGCAGTGGCCAGTTGCACAAGAGTAATTAGGGGATGATCCTTTCCTCCTTTTCCTCCTTAAGGCAAGTCAGTATTTGCACATGAGATAGCATCAGACTGCCATACTGCATAGCTGAATACAGAATTATCTTGTCTGCACCCATATGTACACCTGGTGGTCCACAGGTCCCATGTGTGTTGTCTGAAAAGTTTGTTCTTTTGGTGTTTTCCAACCTGGCATCCAATTATATTATCGTATTGTGAGTAGTCAGTTCTTGTACATCTTTTGCTACGCTGAATTTGGTCATGTTCCCAAAACTGAGCAGCTCTAGCCTGCTTCATGTCTGAAACCACTCTTGTCTTCTATGACATGACAATGTTTCTGTTTTCTCTATTAATTAGTCTTGGATTTTCCTTTTTGACCACCAAGCTGATATTTTCATAGATAATTCAGATAGCTTTCTACTGAAGCTGGGAGTCTAGAGCTATATTGTAATATTAGAATAACTTTTCCCTATCTGCACAGCTTCATATCTGCCCTGAATTTTGTCAACAACTGAATTGTCTTTTCACTGTTTTGTTGGGGTTTTTGTTTGTTTGGGTTTGGTTTCTTTGGGGGTTGTTTTTGGTTTTTTTCAAGATGCACATGCATCTCAGTGTTTGTGTGTTGTCTCTTTCAGAGAGCTTGGTTGCTTCAGGAGGTGTGGTGAGGTTTTATTAAGCCTGGGTTTGCTCCCATGCACTATGTCGCTTATGTCCACCAATTCCATCCTGTAGAAACATTTTTGCCAATTTGCTTTTTATGCGTATTGGGCTTTGTGGTTTCTGTGGTGGTTTTGGCTGGGATGGAGTTAATTTTCTTCATAGCAACTTGTGTATATTTGGGATTTGTGACCAGAGCGACGTTGATAATGGACTGATGGTTTTTTGCTATTGCTAAACCCTGACAAGGCCGCCTCTGTCTCTCGCACCGCTCTGCCAGCGAGCAGGCTGGGGGTGGGCAAAAAGCCGGGAGGGGACAGGGCTGGGACAGCGGACCAAAGGGGTATCCCATACTGTATGACATTGTGCTCAGCAATATAAAGCTGGGGGAAAGGAAGAGGAAGGTGGGGGGATGTTCGGAGTGATGAAGTTTGTCTTCCCAAGTCACCGTTAACTCGTGCTGGAGCCCTGCTTTCCTGGGGATGGCCGAACACCTGCCCACCCATGGGAAGGGGTGAATGAGTTCCTTGTTCTGCTTGGCTTGCATGTGCAGCTTTTGCTTTATGTATTAAACTGTCTTTATCTCAACCCATGAGCTTTCTCACTTTTACCCTTCTTCTTCTCTCCCCCATCCCACAGCAGAGGAGTGAGCGAGTGGCTATGGGGGACTGAGCTGCCTACAGGACAGCTACGTTAACCCACAATATATAGGGAACGCTACTGTCGAGCTTCTTTTAGCTGTTTGGCTTTTCTACCATGCCTTCCAGAGCTCTTCTCTCACCCTGTTGTTTACAAGAACACATCAGCAATGTTATGTAGACCCCTCTTTCACCGGAGCCGCAAATTGGCTCTCACTGGGCAGCTGGAGGTGAGGCTAGTGTCCGTCTTTGTGGACAGGAGTGTTGAGGGTAGAGAGGAAATCTGTTGTTTGTGCTCCTTAATGTGCGTTCTCATAAGAGAGAAGACTAGACCGAGCGCTGACGGAAGGACAGCAGCGCAATGGGCAGCTCCAGGAGCATCTGTCTCAGCAGCTCTCTCAGTCCCTTTCCACTGCCGTGTGTAACCGTCTGGAGAGGACCATTCGCGAGGAGATGAAGAAGACTGTGCCCCAGTGTGAGTGGTGCTGCCGAGGTTTTGAAGGTGGATCCCTGCAGTTAGCCCTGTCGGGATTGAAAGCACGCTGCGTAAAAGTGTTGGCGCTATATGAAGTAGGAGTTAGGTTACACGAAGACTAGTTGTTGTGCTTTAAACTGTTGCAGGCCCCACTGTAATCTGAGAAGAGGGGTTGTGGTTTGGAAGGAGTATGAGGCTCCTGGAGGGGCTACATTTCCGGAGAACGTGGTCTGACCTTCTGTTTTTCTGGAGTCTGTTCAGTGGAGGAAAGCAAAAGAGGCTAATGAGTTTGGAAATGTTCAGACTTGGCTGGAGTAAACTTAAACTTGTCTTTCCCCTTCCTTGACCTGCTGGCGCCATCCATGTAAGGAAATGTTCAAAGAAATGCTGGTGGGAAGGCCTTCTGCAGCCATTAGTGTCCGCCATTCTGCTTGAAGCAGGCCTACCCACTATTCTAAATCATGTCAGCTGTGACTTTGTTTGGGCAAGTCTTGAAAACCTTCAAGGTTGGAGATTCCACAGCCTCTCTGGTGACTTCCAGAGCTGTACCACCTGCCTGGCAAAACGTTTCTCCTAATGTCGAACCTTAGCTTCCCAAGCCAGAGCTTGTGGTTATTGCCACTTGCTGTGTTATAGCCAAGAAGAGTTTGACTCCATTTTCTTTTTTGGGTTTTGAAGTGTGACTCTAGGCTTAAAGCTGCAACTTTGACATGTTTATGTTGTGCCCAGGCATTTCCAAGAGCATGGACCCTATCGCTGGCCAGCTAAGTAACACTATTGCCGCCAAGCTCACTGCTGTTGAGGGGACACTGAAAGAGAGTATCACCAAGCTAGTGAAATCAAAGGTAAGAAGAACCAGACTGTAGCTTTTCCTGGGGACACTGAGTTGTCACCTGCCTGGGTAATGACTCCTCATACCTCTTCCCCTCACCTCTGTCTCCAGGTAAGGTCAGTTTAGCTGCCAGTCGTCAAAGTTATTTCATGGTCTCATGAGGAGAGCGAGCTTGTTGTGTACTCCCCTGTCCACTTTGCCTCGTTAGCCTTTTATTTACCAAGTTGTTAATTTTCTACTAAAGTAGAGATTCTCACTACAGCAGTGGTTTTAGGGCCGTCTGGATCAGCCAAGTAGTGAAAGTTTGACTGGCTCTTCTGCTCTCCGCTCTGTTCTCCGTTTTGAGCAGAAGCTTGTTACTCACCCTGGCAGGGACTGGTGGATTGTGGGAGGGAAGCAGGGGAAGGGGAAAGGAGCCATGCCTGACTCTGCCGCCTTCCCTTGCTCTACAGCTGAACTACGGGGAAATGGTGAAGGTCTCGGGCAGCCCCTCGGCAAACGGGCGCTCTGCCTGCGGTGGCCATGGTGCAGCCTGGTCAGTGGAAAGAGCTGAGGGAATACACACTTCCGACACTGGGCTGTCCTTACCTGGCGTGGGTGTCTTGCAGGGACCTACAGTGTTTGTTCACATCTTTGTCTTACGGCAGGCTGTCGTCGATTTTCTGAAATCTCTTCTGTGTGTGCTTTTAAGAACCTTACAGATACCATCGTGAGGGCAACGGCCGATACCTTGCAGGGGCCGATCCAGTCAGCGTACAGGGAAGCGTTTCAGAGTGTCGTGTTGCCAGCCTTCGAGAAGAGCTGCCAGTCCATGTTCCAGCAAATCAATGACACCTTCAAGCAGGGCACACAGGAATGTGAGTGGGTTTTCTTCTCGTGTCGGCACATCATATTTACATTAGTGGCTGACGACAAGTTGGCCTTTTCTTATGGCTTTGCCTTTCAGAGTTTTGCGGGTGACTGTTTAACCTCTTAGCCCATCTGCATGCTCCATGTCGCACTTGGGAAAGGGAAGTGGGAGTGAGGAGGATTTTGTGGGTAGTACTGTAAGATCACATATTCACCTCTGGTCTTTGTAGCCCGTGCAGCGAAACGCGTAGCCTCATTTTGTGAATCTGTGACTTCGTCTAGTGAGTAGAAAAGCCGAGCTGTGGCATTACCCCATGCTCACATCAGGAAGGTGGCGTATGGAGAGGGTGATAGTCCTGCGGCTCGGCCCTCATCTCAGTGGAGTAATGGAATTTGGGGAGGTTTAGAGAATGGTACGGGGATGATCAGAGGTTAAATAGTGGTTGGAGGGTGTAAACATGGTCAGGCTGGAAAAAAGGAAAGTGAAGTAAGGAAAATTGTACACTGGTGTACTGGAGATCTTTCCTGTTCTCAGGTGTAGGATCTAGTTCCTTGGCCTTCTGGGAGGCCAGACAGGTATCGCTCTGCAGAGCTGATTCCTGAGGAGGCCTGAAGTTGGCTGGTGTTGGCACAGCGACTTCTGTTGTCTGAGATCTGCAGTGTCTCCAGCTGCTGTTTATTTTGCACCCTTCCATTTCCTCACAAGTCTCCCCCAAGTAAACAGAGCCTGTATTCTTCTCCCTTTTGATCAGATCAGTTCATAAAATATTTTAAAATACAGCTTTTTGACCTCTGCAGACGTTTTTGTTTGTTTGTTTGTTTTTTGGTCAGAAATGTTCTTGCTCTTTCTTCATTGGCATTGAAGTCCATCACTAATGCAGATCACAACTCGCACTGTGTATGAAATAAAACACCCTCACTCCCACCTTTATCTTGCCCTGAACAAACAGTGCGTGTAAAGATCTGTTGTAAGAGAACTCGTGGCTTTGTTGCTGTATCATGTAATCCTGTGTGATGGGGAGGCTGGAAGCGGGGTTTCTAGGTTAGTGTAACAGAGCCCAAAACAGGGCTTCTCCCCCGTGCTCGTACGCTGGCTCAGTAATCGCTTCTGCTGGAGAATGTGTAGAGCCTGGCAGCTGGATTCCTGCCCTGACACGTACTGACGGCACAAACATCTTCCCCTCTGGTTGTTACAGATATCCAACAGCTTGAGACTCACTTGAAGAACAAAAAGGTACGAGAACAGGAGGCCCGGGACCCGCTGCTGAATCAGCTTCGACAGCTCATCGGCACCTTCCAGAGCACCACCGAGCAGCTGGCGGCCACCGTCGCAGCCAGCGTCCATGCTGAGGTGCAGCATCAGCTGCATATTATCGTGGGCAAGTAAGTTGGCAGCTGGGCTCGTGGAAAGAGATGTCAGTGAGAGGCATACGTGTGTGTGACAAAAACCTCTCCCTGCTGAAGTGTGGAAACAAGCCGCTGTAGGGCTGCTTGTTGGCTCGGTGCACAGTATGATAAAGCATGTGGGCTGGTGCAACTGTTGCCCTGTAGAGCACAAAATGAAGACCCCAGAAGGTTTCTAACAACCAACAGTATCGCTGCTGCGTGTGGGAGCTCAGGGCCTGCTTTTCACAGGGTCCCGTGTGCATGTTGGCCGACAGAAGGACCTAAGGCAGCCCATAAGCACACTCAAGTCTGACCACTTCCTGAAGGCCATTTCAGAAGAGGTCTTTTGAAGGCTTTTCTTCTCAACGCTGTGTCCTCAGGCATACCAACAGTTTCTGCAGGCTACTCTGTCCTCCCAACTGCTCTGCTTGGCCATCCTGGTGTCAAGATGCAATCCTGGCGGTGCCTTCAGCACATTCACGCCATGAAGCTGGTGGCAGGTTGCAGTCATTAACATTGGCGGGTGGTCACCTGCGGGGCAGAATGCCCCTGTCTATTTTAAGCCACTAGAAACATATGTCAGAGCGCATTGGGGTCTTCACTGCAGACCAGACTTGCCAGGAAGGCTTCCAGACTAAATTCTCGTTGCATGGGCTGTGCTTGCTCCCGGGGAAGTCCTGCAGCAGAGCAGGTTCAATGCTTTGTACCCTTTGTAAGAGGGGAGAGGATCCCACCCTTGGGGAAAAGGTGTGACGCGCAGCCACGGCGCCTGTGCTGTGAACTGTGCTTCTGCAGAGAAGTCACAGGCTCAGTGGAAGTGTGTTCCCGTTCTAAAGCTGCCATGTGCAGGCTGGGAAACTGCATCTGACAGATGTGATGTAGAAAGCTGGGGCTGTTCGGGGATGAACCTAGAGGTTGGTAGCCTTGCTTCTCGGCCAGAGACATTAAAGATTTAAAACGCTGTGTGATAAGAGACTTAGTTCCCCGAAATATCGCTTTCCCTGTGCAGAATCCCAGCATCTTCTGCGTGCGCCCTGGGATGTTGGGTTGTTGGCCAGAGCTGCCTTGAGCAGCAGCATGTTTCCGATGCCTGTGCCTCACAGCAATTTGTATTAACCCTTCGGGAGCCGCGCTGCAATAAGCAAGCAAGTCTGTGCTTTTTCGCTGCTACGAGCTTGGTGCAATGTCGTCCCTCAGCTCTTCATTTTCAGAGGTGCCTTTGGGTTTGTTTTTTTTTTTTTTCAGCATGCAGGAGTCTATTTTGGCCCAGGTGCAGAGAGTCATTAAAGGAGAAGTGAGCCTGGCTATGAAGGAGCAACAAGCAGCCGTCACCTCGAGCATCGTCCAGGCAATGCGCTCAGCGGCCGGGACTCCAATCCCCTCCGCTCACTTGGATTTCCAATCACAGCAAACTCACATCCTTCAGCTGCTCCAGCAGGGACACCTCAACCAAGCTTTCCAGCAGGTACCTGGGCTTCCTGGCAGTGGGCATGGCTGCTTGTTGGGCCATGGAGTTGGGAGGGAAAAGGGCTCCTTGAGATGGGGATGTAGTCCCACAAAAACTTACACAGGAGTTGGCTGAGGAGACCTCGAGGGCTGCACTTGCGCTCATGTGCAAGTCAAGCCAGAGCCGTGCAAATTCCATGATTTGGTGGCAGCTAAGTTCGTCCTTGACTCTCCATGCCCTCAGAGCACAGTGTCAGCGCTCCAGCAAGCCAGAGTGTTTCACCATCAGCAGTGGCGCGTGGTGCACCCCCAAAGAGCTTCATAAGCCTCTTCAGGCAGATCTACCAGCTGTGGCCCGACCTTGCTTTGCCTTTGAATATGTAGGCAGATCCATTTGAGCTGCTGCAGATGCACTTCTCTGAGAATAGTCACAACGCCGTGGCGTTGGGCTGGCAGGGGATGCAAACCTGGCCCTGCTCCATGCTGTAACCTGCTCCCCTCTGTCCAGTTGTGCTCTGTTCCGCTTAGAACAGACGCAGGTGTCCTCTGAGCATAGACTGAGAGCCTAAACACAGTCCTAAACACAGCAGGGTTTGCAGTGAATTCTACTCCTAGAGGAGGCTGGTGAGCCATTGAGCTGCCCCAAGGCAGGAGGGCTGTCCTGTGTCCCTCGCCTGCCTGTCGTTTCCTCTGCGTTTCTAGCTGTGTCTTCCTTGCAGGCTCTGACAGCAGCTGATCTCAACCTGGTCCTGTACGTCTGTGAGACTGTGGATACTCAGCAAGTATTCGGACAGCATCCGTGCCCGCTGTCCCAGCCAGTGCTGCTCTCTCTCATTCAGCAGCTCTCCTCGGATTTGGGTACTCGTACAGAACTGAAGCTGAAGTGAGTATGCTCTGGCTTTAAACACACTGCCAGGAAGCGGAAGGTGGTGCTTTGATGAAGGTCGGAACTTCTGTAGCTCATTACTGGCATGCGAACAACCGGTAATGACTTGAAGAAGATGTAGGTGTTGCCACAGAAAGCTTTGCTGCCCAGAGGTAGTAGTAGAAAGGGTACCCAGCTGTAGGTGCTGTTACCTCCTGGATTGTAGCCTGTAAATATTATATGTGGTGTGTGCAGGAATCTCCTTTAACCAAGGAACAATTCCCCCTTGGGGGTAAAAGGAGGGATGGCGCCATGTTTCCTGGATAGGTCAATATCCAGAGCAGCTTTGCTCTGTCCTCAATCCTTAACCCGTCTCTGGACTTGGTGTGGGCAGTTTCTCATCGTGACTGCCAGACAGGTTCAGTGGGAGGTGGCAGCAGGAGCTGCTGGAAGTAATGTCTGTGAGATGTTCTAAGCAAAGCTCGTGTGACAAAATAGCGACTGTGCTGATACTTGCCATGAACGTTTTTAGCGAGTGAGTCAAAACCCTGTTATCTGCCCTAAAAAAACCCTAACTCGTTAAGATACCTGCAGGTTTTGCCTGGCTTGTATGGAAAATGACTAAAATTAAGTTTTTAACTCAAGTTAACAGTAGGGATAAAGCAAGCTAGAAAAACTGAAGAGGAGCTCTAAGTTACAGAGGAGCTGGTAATCGGAGTTGAAGCTACTGCTGTTGTGTTCAGGCTGGTCTCTTAGTGAAAACCTTTGGCAGTGACCGTGTTGCCATTCTCGCGGGCTGTGGTTGGAAAGTTTGTGGCTCATCTAAACTTCAGAAGAGCCTGTTGGTAAAAATCTTGCTCTTCCCCCACCCCTTCCTCAATAGACATATTGGAAGACGACTGTAAATATATCCCTACATGAAGTAAGCCTCACTGCTGAGGATTTTCGCTGTCTAATAAGTGACTAATTCTGCTTATGCTAAAAAGGCACCAAAGAAAATATCTACAGAGCTGTGACCAGGCATGGCCTGTGGCCAAGTGCCACCTCCAGCACTGCGGGGGGTTGTGGCTTGCTGTGGCGCCTGCTCGGTTCAGGCAGCCGCGTTGTGTTGCACAAACTGCGGGCTGGAAAATATATGGGCTGCCCTTACGTGTTGAAGAAGGAACGGGTGGACTCTGCTCTGAGTCAGTACCATTTATTTTCTGAGTTTGGGTGGGTGGGGGAGCAGAATTGTACATCGTCAGTGCTGAAATGAGCTGAATTGGATGGGGATTGCACGTTGGGTTTGGCTCTAACCCTGCTCTCTCTCCTTCAGTTACTTGGAGGAAGCGGTGATGCATCTGGACCACAGTGACCCCATCACCCGAGACCACATGGGGTCAGTCATGAACCAGGTGCGGCAGAAGCTCTTCCAGTTCCTCCAGGTGGAACCCCACAACACGCTGAGCAAACCTGCCCGTCGCCTCATGATCATGCTCCAGGGCCTGGTCACCCCTGGCATGACCTAGGAGGACCTGGCTACCTTGTGGGCTGCTACATAGAAGCCCACCCAGCAGATCCAGTAGTTACTAACCACGTATGGCTTGTGTTAAGAGCTCTTGCCAGGAAATCTATCAACATGTGTGTGATGTCTCTAAGGCAAACGCCATCTGTGTATAGTCCCAAATAGTCACTGAACGCTCACTTGGCTTATTTTTCCTAAATAGCCTTTTTTTGAGAGAGTTAAGCCTCCTCTTCGCCTGCCCATCCGTCCCTGAGGCCTGGCTGGCAGTCCCAGTTGTATTCAGCAGAAGCCAGTGGATTTCTTACCCCTTTAGTTTGGAGTCTGCTGCCGTGAGCAGAGGAGAAGGGAGGTGTGTGCTGAACCCCGAGCAAGAGGGCTGCCGGAGACACGTGCTCCTCATTGGCGAGAAACTATTGCCCGTATCTTAGTCAAGGACTCAAACCTCCCCCTCCCCAGCGGGGTGAGTAGCTGGGAGGGCATCAGCCACGCTTGAAGGGGGTTGCATTAACTCCAGATCCGCCCTGCCACCGCAGCGGGCTGCCCAGACCATCCGACACGGGGCAGGTGGGTTTGGGCAGAGGGGGCAGTGCGTTGCCTCTGGAGGGACCTGAGGAGTGCTCTGGGTCGGGATGGTCAGGCAGCAGCAAGCTGCGAGAGCCCCTTGGGGCCATCGGTTCTGTTGTGTATCAGAGCATGTCCATGGTTCAGACGTTAGTTTTGATTTTACACCAGGGTTTTTCTTTTTATCTAAATTTTGAATTCTTTTTTTTTTTTTTAGAGGCTTTAATATCACTTTTTACAGGGTTATTTGCTATGGTCCTTTAGCTAGTTAACTGGTTCTGCCTCTTTTTCCCTTTTGTCATTACTGGCTATGTTAGGGCTTTTTTTTTTTTTAAATTTTTTTTTTTTTTTTTTCTTTTTTAAATTTTTTATTTTTTTTTTTTTTTTTTTTGAAATAACATTAAGAACAATTCAATAAACAACTTTTTGAGAAAAAAAAAAATGTGTGGACCTGCTTCTCTTGTGCCATGGAAGGAAGACGGTGTGGCCTTTTGAACCAGGCCTCTAAGCATGTGGAACAATCTCCAGGCTGGAGCCCCAGGCGGGATACACTTTCCTTTCCCAGATCTCCCCACAAGTTCCTGCTTGAGCTTTCCTGTGCAAGTCCAGCTGGGTGCAGTGGTCCTTTCATCCCAGGAGAGCTGGGAGAGCTTGTTACCGATGGTGGTGGTCTGCTGGTGGCAGCGATCACAGAATCATGGAATGGTTTGGGTTGGAAGGGACCTTAAAGATCGTGGAGTTCCAACCCCCTCGCCCTGCTCCAAGCCCCGTCCAACCTGGCCTTGAACACCTCCAGGGATGGGGCAGCCGCAGCTTCCCGGGGCACCCTGCGCCAGGGGCTCACCCCCCTCACGGGGAAGAATTTCTTCCTCAGCTCTCATCTCAATCTCCCCTCTGTCAGTGTCAAACCATTCCCTGACGTCCCATCACTCCCCTCCCTGACCCAGAGTCCCCCCCCAGCTCTCCTGGAGCCCCTTTAGGCACTGGAAGGGGCTCTGAGGTCTCCCCTTTTTCGCCTTCTCTTCTCCAGGCTGAACCCCCCCAACTCTCCCAGCCTGTCCTCCCAGCATGAATGAGGTTTGCTGTTATTTCTGTTCAGCTCGTACTATTTTCTCTTAACCTGTGCTGCCCAGATGGCCTTTATTATAGTCGCGGGAATCTGCTTGTGCCTCTATTTTCTCTTCCTGTGTTTTATGGTCTTCCAAGTCTTCAGAAACATCAGCGGAAAGCAGTCCAGCCTCCCAGCCATGAGCAAGGCTCGCCGCCTTCATTACGAGGTAAAGTCCGTCCTTACTGTGCAGATTCTTTATTTTTAAAATGCATTTTTCACCTTAAAGCGTATCCTGAGACCTTCTCTGTCCATATAGTCCTGAATTGGAAGATGTGATCTGTATTGGCTTTCTTGCGTTGGCTGAAATCCCCAAAATGCCTTTTGGTTTGACATGAAGTTTCTTCTTTATTTGGGTCTTCAGTCCCAATGGAGTATTTTAAACCGTCGGGAGGGTACGTGAGCTGCCTCTCCTTTCTTGTGAGTAGGTGACATCTCCCGGCTTGCTGAATGGTGTTGGAGGGCAGAAGAAAATTGGCCCAACTACCATTGAAATTACTATGGGGTGTAAGCCCATCAGCTCCCCATACCACTGTTCTCCTTCTGTAATATTAATGATTGCGTTTAATGGGAAGTATGACTAAGACCTGGGAGCGGGACCCTCGGCTGTCTCCGGCTGCGCCGCCCGTACCCTCTCCGTCCCCGGGGGTGCCCGGCTGCCCCGAGCCCCACTAATGTCCCCAGAGGCTCAGCCACCTACTGTCACCCCGTCTCCCAGTGGGTAAGGAGGAGAGTGGCTTCGCAGCGCTGCCCAGGGGTCCCTCTGCTCAGGCAGGGATGCTCCTCCGGTCCGGCTCTCCAGCCCGGAGAAGTGTCCCAGGCCAGCCCTGCCGCCGACCCCACGCTCCTGATGGCTGTCCCTGCCTGCCCTCCTTCACCTGGGGCTTGGAGAGCATCCTGCCCGCCGGGGGAACGGTCATCCGGCACATCCTCCACCTCACCGCCACCAACGTGCCACCTCCACGCTCTCCCGCTCCTCCCAGACCCAAGGGAGGACAATGTCCGGCTCTGGGCACAGCGGTACCCAGTGGCATCCCTGCCCTGAAGAGGGATGCAGGAGCCCGGGGGGTGGAGGACGGGGACCGCCAAACCTGGGGCAGATTTTGGGCTCGGAGGGTGGATGGTTCAGGCCCTCCCCCAGAGGCAGCCTCGGCGCTCGCTTGGAGCCAGGGATGCCCTGCAGCACCCTGGGGTGCTCCTGCCTTTCCCTTGCGGCTCTCACCCTGCCGGAGCCAGGGGCATTTTTTTCCCACATGGTTTTTGCAGTGGGGTAGCGGAGGTGATTTGCCCTCCTGGTTTCTCCTTCTTGCCTGCCCTGCCCAGCCGTGCGCCGAGGAGGCCAGGCGGAGGGGAGGGCTCACGCTGGGTGTTAGAGGAGCCCGGGAGGCCAAAACCAAGCCCGAGGCAGGGACCAGGTGGCCGAGGGGAGGA
>NW_009646926.1:144267-144506 GCF_000708025.1 Charadrius vociferus | reverse complement strand
TTTCCCCATCGATACCTGCAATATTTGCGACCCACGCGGCAGGCATCAATCCGGGACTTTCCTCAGTGATGTGGTCAAGGGGTTCCTCATCACAAACACCCGCTGTGCTCTGTGACGGGCCAAGGTTTCAGGCTTGCCCCGTGTTAGTTTTGGCCACAGCCTCTTTGCTCGGGGCCTTGTTCCAGGGGCACAGGCATGGGATGCCAGCGGCATGGCGCACGGCTCCCTGGAGACATCCC
>NW_009646926.1:140402-143062 GCF_000708025.1 Charadrius vociferus | reverse complement strand
GTCCCAGGCCAGCCCTGCCGCCGACCCCACGCTCCTGATGGCTGTCCCTGCCTGCCCTCCTTCACCTGGGGCTTGGAGAGCATCCTGCCCGCCGGGGGAACGGTCATCCGGCACATCCTCCACCTCACCGCCACCAACGTGCCACCTCCACGCTCTCCCGCTCCTCCCAGACCCAAGGGAGGACAATGTCCGGCTCTGGGCACAGCGGTACCCAGTGGCATCCCTGCCCTGAAGAGGGATGCAGGAGCCCGGGGGGTGGAGGACGGGGACCGCCAAACCTGGGGCAGATTTTGGGCTCGGAGGGTGGATGGTTCAGGCCCTCCCCCAGAGGCAGCCTCGGCGCTCGCTTGGAGCCAGGGATGCCCTGCAGCACCCTGGGGTGCTCCTGCCTTTCCCTTGCGGCTCTCACCCTGCCGGAGCCAGGGGCATTTTTTTCCCACATGGTTTTTGCAGTGGGGTAGCGGAGGTGATTTGCCCTCCTGGTTTCTCCTTCTTGCCTGCCCTGCCCAGCCGTGCGCCGACGAGGCCAGGCGGAGGGGAGGGCTCACGCTGGGTGTTAGAGGAGCCCGGGAGGCCAAAACCCAGCCCGAGGCAGGGACCAGGTGGCCGAGGGAAGGCATCTGCTGGCCCAAACAGCCGCTGTGTCCCTGGGCTGGTTGGAGACATGCTTGTTGCCCATCTGGGTCAAAAGGGGAGCAACGCATTCTGCTTTCTCCATCGATACCTGCAATATTTGCGACCCACGTGGCAGGCATCAGTCCGGGACTTTCCTCAGTGATGTGGTCAAGGGGTTCCTCATCACAAACACCCGCTGTGCTCTGTGACGGGCCAAGGTTTCAGGCTTGCCCCGTGTTAGTTTTGGCCACAGCCTCTTTGCTCGGGGCCTTGTTCCAGGGGCACAGGCATGGGATGCCAGCGGCATGGCGCACGGCTCCCTGGAGACATCCTGGCTGCCTTGGCAGCCACTGGGCAACTTTCTGTTGCTTCTCAGAGCTCCCTTCCGCAGGGGACCCCTCCGGGACTGTCCTCACACCTTTTAGCATCCTCAGCTTAGACAGCTCCGAGGTGCACACCCATGGCACTTCCAAAAGTCTTGTGCCTCCCATGACATGTCCCTGCAAGACCCCCAGGGCAGAGCCGAGCTGACTGCGCAGTGTTTCCCTGTGATCCAGCCACACCTCGGCTCTTTTGGGGCTTTCCCCAGCTGCGGATGGTACACGCGGCCATCCCCAAGACACCCTGTCACCCATCATCCCATGGCCAGCACTGAGGCTGCGCCAGTCCCGATGGTGTGTCCCTTGCGGAGCAGAGCAGAGCAGGGAATTGGGGCTTCTCGGGGCGAAGCAGCCAGATTTGCACTTGTACCTCTTCCTTTTGGGCTTCTCCTTTTGCCTTTCTCCATTCCCCTTCCCCTTTCTCTTTGTCCTTTCCCATACCCTCTCTCCCCTCCCCTTTCCCTTTCCCTTTCCCTTTCCCTTTCCCTTTCCCTTTCCCTTTCCCTTTCCCTTTCCCTTTCCCTTTCCCTTTCCCTTTCCCTTTCCCTTTCCCTTTCCCTTTCCCTTTCCCTTTCCCTTTCCCTTTCCCTTTCCCTTTCCCTTTCCCTTTCCCTTTCCCTTTCCCTTTCCCTTTCCCTTTCCCTTTCCCTTTCCCTTTCCCTTTCCCTTTCCCTTTCCCTTTCCCTTTCCCTTTCCCTTTCCCTTTCCCTTTCCCTTTCCCTTTCCCTTTCCCTTTCCCTTTCCCTTTCCCTTTCCCTTTCCCTTTCCCTTTCCCTTTCCCTTTCCCTTTCCCTTTCCCTTTCCCTTTCCCCTTCCCCTTCCCCTCCCCCCTCCCCATACCCCCTCCCCCCCCCCCTCTCCCTCTCCCTCTCCCTCTCCCTCTCCCTCTCCTTGCAGGCGTTCCTGCCCTTGCTGAAGAAGGCTGCCCAGGGGAGCCCAGGCTCAGTGCTGAGCTGCAGCAAGGCAGCCATCGTCAACATGTCCAGCATTGGGGGCTCCATTCAGGAACTCTATTTATGGGATCAGGCAAACGTTGTCTCCTATCGCTGCAGCAAGGTATGTGCTGGACTGAATATGGGTCCAACCTTCTTTGCTCAGCAAACAACTGCCCGACCCCTCCAGTGTCTCCCCCCTCACTCCCTGCACCTCTCTGTGCTGTGACTGTGCTCCCATCAGTCACTGAGTCCCTCTCACGACACAGTCCCATGCCCGGCCCCAGGTGGGGTCTGGACGTGTCCCCTTGCAGCCACCCTTCCCCTCCCACCGCCGTCCCTGCCCTGTCTCCCAACAGGTTGCTCTGAACATGCTGACCAAGTGCCAGTCCCAGGGGTACCGGGAACACGGCATCCTCTGGGGGGACAGCATGGCGCAGAGCGTCCGGCGGCAGCGGGAGGAGGGCAGCGAGGAGGCGCAGGAGCTGGACACCATCTGCAAGTGAGTGTCCCTGTGGTGGGAGGTACTGGTACGGCCGGGTGACCTGCCACCAGCGTTCCCCCCCTCCAACTCCTGCCCATCTTCCCAGGTCCTGGGATGACTTCCACGCCTGCGCCAGCGAGGTGCTGTCGAGCTGCCCCGAGGAAGCAGCCGCCATCTGGGAATCGCTGCGCCAGGAGTCCCGCAAGATCCAGTTCCAGGGGAACCTGCAGGAGCTGTGCAGCGCCCGGG
>NW_009646926.1:133673-140379 GCF_000708025.1 Charadrius vociferus | reverse complement strand
GGCCGCTGAGACCAACCAGGCCACACTGCGGGGCTCAGCCACCCCACTGCGTCCCCGTCTCCTGGCCCTGCTGGCCCTGCCGCTGCTGGTGGCCCGGCTCTAGCCCTGCCTGCCTGCAGGTACCCAGGTGATGCCCCGGGTTGGTCTCTCGGCGTTGGCCGAGCACTGGCGCCCGCGGTCCCCGCCGAGCCCACCTCCCCTCCTCCCCGGGCATCCCTCGTGGGGCGCAGTCCTCTCCTGGAGCCCTTCAGATGGATTTATATTTGTATTAAAAGACGCTTTTACATTTCTCCTGTCTCACTGCCATGGGATGCCCCTCGCCTTCTTCCCAAGCTCCGGGTTTGCTCCGGGGACTGGAGAGGGGATGGTCCCTGGACCAGGCCCGGGGAGGGTCACTGAGGGGGGTGTCTGTGGCTCTGTCCCCCCGGCATATCGCCTGCGGCCCAGGGAAGGGCTGGACTGGGGATTCCCACTGCCCTGCTGCTCCCTGAGAGCTGCTTTTCGGGGCTGGGCATAAAGGATATTCCCTTTGGAGGTGGGTTAAATGGTTTCTTTATTTTAAGTGGCATCTTAGGAAACCAGCGATAGCTTGTCCTCTCACAGGCAACTCCGGTGGCCTCTGTTTTATTTTGGTCATATGAATGGTCATCAAGGAAATTGGGGTTTGTTAGGAAGAACGGGGTGGTTTTTTTAGCCGAGATGATAAAGGTGAAGAAAACCGGAGACCTGAAGATCCACGTCCAAGTGGGACTCGTTGAAGTTAAACCAAGATGATGTGCTGGAGTTTAACTTGGTTAAACTTGTGTCAATCAATGGAAGATGCTCCCATTCCCATCCCTGTTGCTGTTATGCTGCAAGCTTCAGGGTTTTTTTGTTCCTAGTGTACTAAAACCCACCGTGGCAAACCAGTTCCCCTAGACATGGGATGGCGAGGTAACCTCCCCGCTCTCCGGGGAACAGCCATCTCCCTTCTCCTGCCACCTAAAGGGACATTAAAATTGCAAAGGGGCCACCCCATCTATTGCACAGATCAACAGCTCCTTGCTGGTGCGGTCCTGAGCTCCCAGCAGTGGTGGCGGGTAGATCTGGCCGGCACATGGGACAGTGTCCCACTTGGCACCCCGACCACCAAAATCCTCTGGCCAACGTGAGTGCCACCGTGTCCTGGACCTGTGACAGCCCCAGCTGCCGTGCGAGGCTCAGCTGTGAGCAGGAGTACTGAGAAAAGCAGCTACGTGCTGTGAGTACGAGTTGTCGCAGTGTCTCTTTGATTCCCGGGGTGACTTCAAGGCTGTCCCAAAAACATCCCCATGGCCGATCACGGGGCACGGTCATGGGTTTAGTCCAGGCAAGTGTTTGCACCATGTCTGAAAGTCTTCAGCATGCAAGAAAGAAGCTTAATTACGGCTGTCCTCATCGAGCTGGGGAAAATTATTGCTCATTTCATTGCAAAACCACTTCCTGCGAGGTCTGCTCACTTAAACGTGTGATCCCCGACCTCTGGGATGTCACCCCGGCTGCCCTGGTCCTCTGCTGGCATCCAGAAAACGCTGCCTGGACTGTTGTGCTGTGGTGCATCCCGGGGGGCTGAGCGGTCATCGCCGATCCCTCAGCTTTACGGGGGGACCCCGTATTTATCTCACTGACCAGCCTGGAGCTGGCGTGCAGGAGGAGGAGCAGGGACAGGCTGCTGGCAGCCTTTGCCGGGGGACAGTGCCGAGCCTGGGGCTGGGTACCCCACAGGACACGGGGCAAAACGTCGTCCCAGCTCTCCTCGGCCGGCAGCTGCCACTCCCTGTGTTTAACGCTGGTGCCGAGGGGGGATAATCTGCCGATTCTCTCCTTTCCAGTTCCCGACAATCCTGTGTTTAAGGGTGAATTAGTGCCGGATCCCCGCAGGGTGGCTAAGAGGATAAACACCCAACGGGTGCCGGCCACGCAGCACGCAGCACCCATCACCCCACCAGCACCTCCATGGGGCCAGGAGCGGTGGGCTCACCACCACGGGCTGCTCCCCATCGTCCTCTGGCAGGGAGGTGGCCAGGAAGCTGGAGGGCCACCAAAGCGGTGCTCTGCCAGTGATGGTGACACCGGTGTGCACCAAACCGTGCCACTTTGATCCAGCCGGGAGCTTGTGGGTGCCTAAGAAGACCCTCAGACACCCACCAAACACTCAGGGTGACACACAGAAAGACACCCCGCACATGTCCCATGCCCTGGAAGATGTCACCGCATGTGTCCCGCACCCTTGGCTATGTCACCATGTGTCCTGCACACCAGCGCATGTCACCACACATGGCCCGCACCCTTGGCTAGGCTGCCACATGTGTCTTGCGGCTGGAAGATGTCACCATGTCACCACACATGGCCCACACCCTTGGCTATGCTGCCACACGTGTCCTGCAGCTGGAAGGCATCCCCATACGTGACATCAGAGCATGTCACCGCACAGCCTGCAGGCACTGGAGGCTCCAGGGAGCCTGGGCTGGGATTTGGGGATGCCGGGCTAGGACAGGCCTGTGGATCACCACTGTTTGGTGACACTCCATGGTGCAAGGGTCCATAGCAGAGCACTGCCCTAAACCCACCATCACCATGTCATCCCTTGTCCTCTTTCCAGGAGATGCCCTCAAGGCTGGGAGTAGCAGTGTGGCAGCAAGGACGGGCATGCCGACCCCCTGGGAAAGCTCTCTGTGTGCTCCGAAATTGGGACAAGCAGCCAGTGTCTCTCCTCCCGTTGGGTTCAAGGGTTTGGGGCAGTCCTGTGGCCATGTCCCACCATGGGAAGGGACAACAACCTCCTTCCTGTCCCCAAAACAAAAGCTGCTTCCCTGCACCCTGGCCGGCATCTTAAAGCGACTGCCCAGGCTGAAACCCACGGTCCCTGGATGGTGGGGACGGGGACTGGTGGCCCCCCGCACTGGGCGCCTCTGAGCACCCGGCATGCTGTGAAAACCCATCACTCCGGTTATGAAACTCCGGCGACCTATTTTACACTCCCCGCTTTTGCTCTTAATTCCCAGATATGGCCGCTCTCCAGATTTTGCCCATCAAGGCAAATTAATTGGAGTAGATCCTAATTTGCTCTCTGCTATTCTTTGGGCAGAAGATTAAATGCTCTGCAGACATTATCTCCCTCTCTCTTTTCCCAGAGACAAAACAGAATTATTAAAAAAAAAAAAAAAAAGAAAAGGGGATAAAGGAAGGCCGAGTTAGGTTCAGTTGATGTTTGAATTCACTTTTTGTAATCGCAGAAGGGGCCGGGGAGGCTCCCGCGGCCCCGGGCAGCTGGAACCAGATGGTGACACTATTCTGGGCAGCTGTGTGAGCGAGACGGCACACGTGGCACGGTGACACGAGGGCCAACCTCCCGGCCACGCCGCCCACCGCCTCTGCCACGCGATGAAGGAATCCTCCGTTCCTTTGCCCAGGGAAATCCCTGCTGGCAAAGGTGCCAGCCTCATCTGCAGGGACAAACTTGGGTTTCTCTAACAGGATGGGCTGAAGCCGTGTCAGGGCCACCAGCGCAGGTAGGACAACTCATTGCCCTCCCACGGTCCCCAAGGCCACCGTCCCAGGCCGGTGTCCCCATGGAGGAGCGCACCCAGGAACCAGCCTTGCCGTGCAGAGCTGCCTCCAGCATCGCCGGCACCCCAGCGTGCTGAGGGGAGAGGGAGCGTCAGGAGCCATGCATAGCCTGGAGGACACTATGTCACAGGGCTGGCCACCGTCCAAGCTCATGTGGGGATTCCTGCCGAGCCAAATGTCCAACTTTCCATAAGGAAACGCCAAAAGGCAACCTCAATCCCCGCGGATCGGATGCAGCGGGAACGGCTGAGCCGGAGTCACCTCTGCCGCCGGAACCGTGCTCAGCCGCCAGCCTGGCACCCCGTCTGCACTCAGCTTTGGGGCTATTTTTTTTCTCCACAGAGGCATATGGAAATTTGGATTTCTTTTTTTAAGCAGCTTTAATTGAACATCCTCCCTCTCCGACCTCTGCTCAGCTTTGCTGCGACAACCTTGAGCTCTGGCCCAGCATGGCCGCCGACCCTCAGGCTCAGCGCCGCGCAGGGCTGGGATGTGGCTCGGAGGAAAACCAGGTTTCCTGCTTCACCGCATGTCTGATGGCAGACGAAGGACCCTGTTCTACTCTGTGGCTTTCCCGTGGCCTGGCACAGCAGGAAGGCCCAGGCTCCCCGAATTGGCCCCTGCCCTGGACATGCAGCAATGTCCTGGGCAGCTTGGGGGGCAGTGGGGGATGGTGGAGGTGGTTCTGGCCGTTTCCATCACTCTGTAGGAAATTACAGCTCGTTGTGCCTCAGTGAGACTCTGGATTTGGATGGCAGTGCTGCAGGAGGGTGCTGGATGCAAAGGGAGCTCCGGAGGTCTCTTGTCCAAGCTCTGGAGCTGGAGCAGGCTGCTCAAGGCTGTCTCCGGGGGAGCTGTGCATCTCCAAGGAGGGAGGATTCTCCACCTTTCTGGGTACCCACCATCGGCTCGGCGGTCCCAACTTGCCTTTAGCAGCTTCCACAGGAGAAGCTGTGAGGAAGCTGCTGATGGGAGATGCAGAACCCTAAGGGGAACCCATCCTTGCAGAGGGATGGATGGTGGATTTCTGAAGGGGCAAGGAAGGACGAGCAGGGTGAGGCTCCTCTCTTGGGAAAGCAGCAGCTTGAAAGGGCAGGAGGCAGAACCAGGGGAAGCTCAATCATGAAACAAGAAGATGACAGCCCGCTGACAGTGGGGCTGCAGAGCCTCCCCAGCGCCCAGGGCTTCGCAGCTCAACACCAGTGCCCTCAGCAGCAAGACGCTTACCCTGGTCATGAAACATTGCTGGAGAAATGACTCTAGACTGAACAACAGGTTTCAGGGGCCAACTGACACTGACCCCAAACTCAAATCAAATGCCCAAACCGGCAGGCAGAGGATCATGTAGATGAGAGGAGGGTTCTCCAAGATCCCTGCCCGCTCCCAAGCTCCACCACAGGTTTCACAATTCTGCAGCGAGCTATGGGTCCTTCCTGCCTGCGTCCCTGGGTAGTTTGGCAGGCGGATATGTCGGCTTTGTGCTGATGCCTGGTGTGATGTTCTCTTGGCTCCGGTGGGTCTCGGAGCACTACCATGGCATAAATAATACAAGAAAGAGCCGCTCTGATTGAAGTTCTCAGAAGTCTGTGGTTCTGGCCCAAGAGTTCGATACGTGTTGGCTCTTAGTCATTTTTGTGCTGACAATTAGCAGTGGTGATGGACTCATAGCTGCTTCATCTGATGTTCTTATGAGCCGGCCAGGAAACAAAGCTGTGAGAAGCGACTAATGGAAGATGCGAAACCCTGAGGGAAACCCATTCTTGCAGAGCGGTTATCCCTGTCCCAGCAGCTGTGGCCAAGGTGAGGCAGCCCCGTGCTGTACGCCCATCTGGAGCAGCCAGGCTGATGAGGAGAGCTGCTTTTTAATTTGCTGGTGGCACCAAGCTGGGATGACCTTGAGAAAGGGTCTAAAATAACAGGATCAACTTTAACAGGGACATGTGCAAGGTTTTACATGTCAGGCACAGGCTAAGCCACCTCCCAGGGACAGTGCAGGGGACGTGTGGCTGTGGAAACATATCCAGAAAGAAAATGACGGGGTTATAGGGCTGAAATTGTACCAGCAGCACCACTGCTGTGTAGGAAAACAAGAACAGGCTAACTTCCCTTGAAGGGAACAGTACAACTCACCGGATCTGCCAAGTGCAGCCCAAACAACCCCTTCTCAGACCCATGACTCGTTAAGTTTCTATAGCTTATCTGGAATTACATGGAAAAGAAGCTGATCACAATAGCATGCATCAGCAGGTATAACTTTTATTACGGATGACTTACTAAGCATTTTAAACAGCTGAAGAGCCCAGGAGTGTTAAAATAAAACCAGCTATTTTTAAAAGCATGGTAGGAGTGTGAAAATAGCCCCTCTTCACCCGAATCACGTCGGGAATGACGCGACAGCCAGGCTGGAAAACAAGCCCGACAGTGTCGCGTTTGTGTCTTCCCCGGAGAAAGAAGTGCCGTCAGCATCTCCGCAAGAAGGTGTCATCCCTTGCCCCGCTGTTTTCAGGTCATCTGAGAGCTGAAACACAGAGTATTTGGTTTAAGGATGGAGAAAGGGGATGAGGAAGAAAGTCCACCAGCAGTTACCAAGCAAGCTTTGTGGGTTTTGTGGCACTTAGTAGCTGGGGAAAAGAAAGGAGAAAAGAATGTGTCTCATTATTCTGTTGTGCACAAGAGCTAGCCCACAGGGACCGGGTTTTCCCTGCCAAAGAAAAGGGCTGATGCTTCCGGGCGATTTTCTTGCAAAGGGAGTGTTTTTCCAGAGCCCCGCAGCCCAGCGGGGAGCCCTCAGAGCCGCTCGGTGAGAGCAGCTCTCCCAGGCGCTGCTGGGGATCCCTTTGGGTTGGGTTTGGCTCTGAAAAGGAGGCGAGGAGTCGTCCCTCCTGGGGCAGCGGTGCCACCATGGCCACCCCTCGGAGGCGGGAGTATGGGGAGCGGGAACACCATGCAAGTCCGGGGGCCTCCCGCTCAGTCGGTGGGGCTGAGGCGGGTCCTGGAGTCCGTGAGGCTTAGGGGGTCCCAGGGCCCTGTGGGGCTGATGGGGATCCTGGGGTCCATGGGGCTTAGGGGGTTCTGGGGCTCTGTGGGGCCGAGGGGCTGCCGGGGCCCATGGGGGCTG
>NW_009646926.1:110915-133087 GCF_000708025.1 Charadrius vociferus | reverse complement strand
GAGCCTGCCGCGGGCGGGACGAGCTCCCTGCCCGGCCCTGGGTCCTCTCCCTGGAAAGGATGGGGGGAAAACGGCCTATGTCGGGATGAGTTATGGAAAACAATCAGAGTTTTTGAAATCCCCGTTGGTTTGACCGATTCTGGTCTGCCACCGGCTCTGGCACAGCTGTCCAGAGTGCCGAAGCAGCCACAGCCCCGGGTTTCTCCTCAGAAACCCACCGAAGGCTTACACTGCCAGCCAGGGGACTGGTAATACCAGGTTTGTGTCAGGCAATAAGATGTACTTTAAAATTTATTAGTAAAACTAAAGGTAAGGTGCTTTTAGGCCTTTTTCCCCTATTATGCTGCGTTGGCATAGGTGTGATTTGAAGGTTGCTGTATGTGAGCATTTCTTAATGCAGTTAAGAACTGGTGTCTCCAAATTTCCTTCTTGGCATCTCATAGAAAAGCAAAGTTAAATAGCTTCAAGTTGTGAGGTGTTTAATTGGTGGTGGAAGGCCAGCTAGGCCTTGGGTGGGTTAGTCAGGTGGCTGACACCCCTTATCCACTGGGACACCCTCTGGTATGAAAACATTCAGGCCCTGATATTTTCAGAGGGGTGAAGGACAGTTCTGAACCAGCAGGAGTTGAGGTGTTGCCCAGCAGAGGCATGGGATGCAGCGTGCTGGTTGTCCAAGGAGAGGAGCAGGCAGACATTGAAGCATAAACCTCATGTTCCTTCTTGCCACTTGCAACCATGGCTCAGGTGTGCTGTCCCCTCTCAAAGAGTTTGGCACCTGCTGAGTATGTGATTTCCTGCTCAGAGGGGGCTTGAAATGCCCCGTTTCTCTGGTGCATTAGTTCCTTCTGCCAAGCTCTTGGTGATTATTAAACAGGAGTGTTTCCACCTGCTCTGATGTGGAGTGAAGTTTTTGGTTGCTGGCCGTGGCGTGCAGCTGTGGGGTTCTGTAGGCTTCGTTGAGGCCCTTATGTGTATGAGGAAGAACCACTGACATACTGGTAGTTGATGCCTGATGTCAGTTAACGTTATCAGTGGATTTATATATGACATTTTCAAGCTCAGTGTTTGACCCTTCTCATTGGTTTTGTTTACTGGTGGGATGTTTTACGCAAGTGCTTCTCTGCTTGTGGAATTACTCTGTAATAACCTTGTTTGCGGGTGCTCTCATTTCATTTATCTGTTAATATAGTATGCTTTAAGGTACAATAGTGCTGAGGAAAACTGTCTTTGTCAGGCATTATTCAGTTATAGCTATGGTATTTTATTTATGTCTTTGGCATAGTACTTTAATCTGAATGAACACCTAAGTACAGGACAGTCCTTGCTGAAATTCTTTGGTGGAATCACCATCCCTGGAGGTATTTAACAGACAGGCAGACGTGGGGCTGAGGGACATGGTTTAGTGGTGGGTTTGTCAGTGCTAGGTTGATGGTTGGACTCGATGATCTTAGAATTGTCTAGGTTGGAAGGGACTTTAAGATTCAAATGTCAGTTAAGCTTTCCATTAACTTGGGTTTTATTTCTACTGCTTGCACCCTAGTGTAGCCATGTTTGTGCATGGTTGGTGTGCTTGGCTTTGTGGTACTGCCAGGAGGTCTTAGGGGAGAAATTACTTTGTTGATGTCTGATTTTACAATTGAATTGTAACTAAAGCCTTGGTTTCTTTCCAGGTTGGATGTAGAGTCTAAACTTCTGGGTCTCCCTCTCAAACATGTCTTGTTTCTCCAGGTAATTCTCCTGCTGGAAGATCAGCCAGGGTTCCTGTTCTGTTGTTCATGCTGAATAGTTGCTTGGAGAGGTGGTGAATGAGTGAAGATACATTCGGTGATGGTAAGGCGTGTGATTACATTTCAAGGCTAACGGCTTTACCGTAGCCTTCTGGGGAGGCTGAAGACACCATATTGATGGGCTCTGAGCCAGAGTAGAAATTTCAAACTGCTTGGCTAACTGCCAGAACGCATACAGGCAGTTCCGCTATCTCCTAGCCAGTCATACTGTTTTAATCAGCACCTAAAGACTTGCTGAAGTGCAGCTGATTTGGTTCTGCTGGAATACGGTGTGATGAGCAAGACCTCCCTTTGCTCTAGTCTGGAGCAGCTGGTACAAATTCCACTTCCACTTCCTACACTCAGCTCCATATGGAAAACCAGACGTGCCACTTGGTACCTGAAGATACGAAAGAAAGTAAAGCTGAGTCAGGATGTTAAAATATGTCAAAGCCTACCTTGATTTCTTAGGGTTTGGAGAACGACAGAATTGCCAGCTAAAAGCTGCGATAAGAGCTGGTTAAATGAGGGCTCCCTTTTTGCAGGGGGTGCAGTGAGTTAATTGGTAATTAAAGGGCATCTTAAAACCAGCGTGCCACTGTCTCCATGTTCCTGCCTCCTGTGCAGTTTCATTGATCACCAGGAGCTCAGTAGCGAGAGGTTTAAGACACCGGTACAACTTCAATATAAAGAAAATCTTAGGTTCATTTGCTAAATGAAGAAGTTGCTGAGATGCTTTGTGGGGTTTCTGGCGAGAAATTTCAAAACTATAAGATTGGGAGTGGCTCCTGTCTTACGAAGTCGAGCAGATCAAATAAAATTAAGGAAAATGCTTGTCTCTTTCTTGATATGATTTTGACTGAGCAATTTGTGCTGGAGATCTCTTCCAATCTCAGCCATTCTGTGGCTCTGTGATTTAGTGGTCAGCTGGGAGCATTAAACAAACTATGCTTAATAAAAAGGGATACTGTGTGATTTCCACAGGTATCTGTTCTGATCATGGCTGTGTTTTTGTAGGCATTATCTTACTAGATTGTGGTGAAAGCAGTGAAGAACTGTATGTGCTCTGTAGTATAATATAGTGAAAATCCGAAACTCTTAGTTTTCAGTAACGTGGCTCCATTGAGACCTGAACCACTTGTTTTTGTTTTTGTTTTTTTTTCTTGTTTGAAACATTGCTACACTGACTCCTATTAATCTGTTTCTTCTCATTCTTTTCCGAAGGTTCAAATGTGGGAATTGCCCCAGATGTGGTTGCTGCTGATGCTGCCCTGGGAAAATGCCTTGACAGGGAATTAACACCATTCAGTGATGGGCTGTGGGACCAGCAAAGTGCTTCCCGAGCCCCCCAAAGATGTGCAGCTAGACCTGGTTAAAAAAGTCGAGCCTTACACAGGCCACAATGACATATACAAGCATTTCATCAAAGATGACTGTGGGACTGTTATCAAAGCTGGCTCTCCCTCACCTCCGCGTCACGCTAACCCCTATCCTGGGAACCACCTGCCTGCCCACGTGGGCCAGCCTGAACCCCGCAAGAACAAAGTGGCTAAATACCGTGCCAAATTTGACCCCCGAGTGACAGCCAAATATGACATTAAAGCCCTGATCGGGAGGGGGAGTTTTAGCCGCGTTGTCCGGGTGGAACACAAGGCTACCAAGCAGCCCTACGCAATCAAGATGATAGAGACCAAATACCGGGAGGGGAGGGAAGTGTGCGAGTCGGAGCTTAGTGTGCTACGGCGGGTTCGGCACACCAATATCATCCAGCTTATTGAGGTGTTTGAGACCCAGGACCGTGTGTACATGGTGATGGAACTGGCGACCGGAGGAGAACTGTTTGATCGAATCATCGCTAAAGGTTCCTTCACGGAGCGAGACGCTACGCGTGTGCTGCAGATGGTGTTAGATGGGGTGAAGTACTTGCATACGCTGGGTATCACACACCGGGACTTAAAACCAGAGAATCTGCTGTACTACCATCCGGGAACAGACTCCAAAATCATGATTACGGATTTTGGACTGGCAAGTGCTCGGAAGAAGGGAGATGACTGCCTGATGAAAACCACGTGTGGAACCCCGGAGTACATCGCTCCCGAGATTCTGGTCAGGAAGCCGTACACAAACTCTGTGGACATGTGGGCGCTGGGTGTTATCTCGTACATTCTCCTGAGCGGCACTATGCCCTTTGAAGATGACAACCGCACCCGCTTATATCGGCAGATCCTGAAAGGAAAATACAGTTACTCAGGCGAGGTGAGTGTGGCAAGGGCTGTGGTGAGGGAAAGTTGAACAAGAAGCTCTCAGTAGGTGGGTCTCTGCCATGACCAGAAGCTGGCTGTCACGTGTAGGGTGGTAACATTACCAGGGTTAAAAAAACCCAACCCTGTGATTCTGGCTTTCAAAATCCTGTCCTGTTTTCTGTCTGCTTTCAAAACTGCTTCCAGTGCAGCATAGTGAGCTCCTTTAAAATATATCTAAAGAAAGAAGAGATCTCTTCCTGTAGAACAGAACCAGAGGGACCGACAGAACTGGGATGCTTGCAGGTTTCTAGCTGGGGAGACCTCAGCCGTGGTAAGCTGCTGTTTGACGCTTCACTGTTGAAACTCCTTCCAGGGGGAGTGTTTGAAATGTAGCGTATGCGTACCTAGGCTGATTTCTGATCCAAATCCAAGTGTAGTCTGCAAAACACCTTTGCTGAAAGGCAAGGTTATGGCAGACAAAGGGGCACCTCCTTCTTCAATCTGGAGATGTGAGCATTTCTGAAATTGGTCTGCGTTGTCTCTGAGCTTAATATGTGACAAAATTGAGGGTTGAGGGATAGTTTTCTTGGATAACTATGGAAAGAGGAACCTTGGGGGATAGATTTTAGGCAGATGATGGGTGCCCCTGCCCTCCTAGAGTCCCATTGCTCTGTGGAACGGCCAGGTGTCCAGCTGACATGGCTCCTGCTGACTTCCTTCTGGTCATGCTGGGAGATCTTGATTGCCAACACAGTTGCCAAGTGTAGTCACAACCTCACTAAGGGTTGTGCTTAGAGATAAGTGGGGATGTCCAGACTTGCAAGTTGCATTTCTGCCTATATCCATCACTGGAAATACTAAATAATGACACTTTTATAACCTCCTCCTCTTTAGTAAGAGAGGAGAGCGTTTATATTCCTGAACGCTATGCCTTTGTGAGAGGAAGCCCCCTGGGAAAACATTCATGAGTGGGTAAGTTTATCATTCTGAAATGACAGTAAAATAACTGTCGAAAGAGCAGAATAAATTAATGATTGTTCTTGTATTTTTAGGTGTGACAGGTACGTTGGCATTTTAATGATGGATGGAAGGAGTCTAACTTGTTAAGTTTTTAACAATATTAATCTACTTTAGGATTGTGTTTAAAAAAGAAGGATAATCATTCTCTGAAGGGGTTTCAGAGGTGTCAGTAAGTCTTTTATTCTTTAAGGTTGTCAGGCCAGCTTGTGTTAATAGTCAGAATATCCAGGTTAAATGAAGCTGAGGAATATTGGCGTCTGCATAGGAGGCCACTGAGGAGTGTCTGGATTTGACAATTTTGTGAATCTTTTTATTCTTCCCATGAGTGTTCCTCAGAAGATCTCCTGGTGCACAGAGGAGACACAAACGTGACGAGCTGTACGCCCCCAAATTTAGCACTTTCTGCACCAAGTGTGTTACTTCCTTTAGAAATTGCAGTATTCGATTAGTTTCTTGCCAAAAGTATTCTGTCAGCTGCTTCCCTGAACTCCAAGCTTCAGCTGACTTTGGCAGCCTTCGCGTCTTTTGTTAATTTGCTGCGTTAACACGATTTGATAACCAGCTGCAGAGTTTTCAGAATGCAGTCAGGTTATCCTAATGCAGAAATTGATTAATTACCAGCAGTGTGTAACATCTGCAGGGTCACGCTGAAAGGTGATGCCCCATTACTTAGTTTACCTTATAACCAGTGGTAGTAAGTAGGTTAGAAATTATTTTTCTCATGAGAAAAGGCCAGTTCACTTCATTTGTTGTGTAGCAGGACTCATTTCAAGTACATGCACCTCCTTGTAGTTTCTCATTCCAGCAGTGGGTAGGTGCTGACTTGGCTCAGCTTGGATGTTGGCCTCTAGAAAGCAGATTTTAGAGCTTTTAGAAAGCCAATTCATTGGCCAAACTCAGGTTTGGTCCTTTTTAGCTTGCTGCATAATGTTTGTCTTGGCCATTCATTATTCTTCTCCCCTTCAACTTCTGTTATTTTGAAGACGTGGTGTAGTAGGGGTGTTTTTGTTGTGGGTTTGGTTGTGGTTTTTTTTTTTTTTGTGAAAGTTACCCTTCTCTAGGCTACTTGTAATCTTTGAGACGGGGTGATACGTGAGCACCGTGGCTTTGTGTCGTGGCATAAAAAGGTCTCTCTGGTTGTTCCCTACTTTTTCCCATAGGGTTTCTGGTACTGTATTTGTTTCTTTGACACCTCTGGGCATTTGGCCGATGATGTAGAGTGGTCCACTGTGACTCCAAGAGGTTTCCTGAGTGTTAACAGCTGATTTGGGGATGTCACGGTGTATATATAATTTGGTGCATTCCCTCTAATGTCTCCACCCCTCAGTGCATGAGTGTTTAGTGACAGTGGATTTTGTGACTGTCATTCAACTTTGTCAATTGCTATTTTTTGCATTTTTTTCAGATCTATTAATTAAGTTTAGCATGCTATCCAGGACAGGTTCTGCCCATTATTGTGAAATGTGGTAATTCTGGAGTCATAGAAGCAAGTGGTGGGATAGAGGTTTGACACCCAATAAATGGTGCTGGTGGTACCGAGCTGTTGAGCTTACACAAAGCTGAGGGAGTAGCGAGACACCGCGTGATAAATTGGCTGATGTTTGGTGTGGACAGACTTGAAGTGGTCCCATGGGAAGATGGGCAGTCTGAATTTTCTGTAAATGGTGGTGGGCCCTGGAGGTGATGCTTGCCCTTCAGAAGAAACAATTAAAACACTTCTAAACGTCGTCCTGATAATTGTGATCAGAAGCCAACTAATATTAGGAATTAGCGTTACTATTGCAGGTGTCCTTGCTGTGCCATGCCCGTCATCCGCCCGCACTTGAATGTTGAGTGCAATTCTATTTCACCCTGAAAAAGTATTAAATTTAGATTTAGACAGAATTAGAAAGCATGTGAAAAAGGGATGCGTGAATAATCAAAGGTATGGGCTGGCTTCCCTTTGGAGGAAGGGCCCTTGTCTGTTGGCTCGGTCTTCAAAAAAATGAGTGTTTGAGGGAGGCCTCTGGCCAAACAGTACAGCTATAGGGAGAGTGAGTAGAGAACAACTGTTTTGAGCGTGCCCTGGGGCAATTTAATTTGATGTCCTCTGGTCCTTGTGTCAGAACTGAATTATTTTGAGAAATTTTGTGACTTCATGGCGACTAGGGCCACTGGGTGCTTGTAGGTTGTACATGCAACGGTAGCACGTGTGCCACAGAGAAAGCATTAGCCTATATATTTTGAAGGTGTCAGTGCATGACCCTGAAGCGTTTTACTAGTTATCCCACCACAAATCACATACTTGAGGAGGCTGTTATGGATACTGTGTGTGACATGAGTGGTTGTTTTGGAAAGCTGTAGATGTTTTACTGCTTGGAAAGCAAATATGTGTCAGCCAATAGCCTGTATATTTTGCTCAGATACTTTCTGTTCTTCCAGAGCCAGGGAAAATGGATGCTTTAATTTACCAGTGTAATTAAGCCTACATCCTTAAATTGCAGGCGTGTTTGACTGCAGCTGGGTATTGGCAGGAGAGGCAGTAACAGAGTGCCCACTTTGTGAATAAATTCTAGGTAGAAAGAAAGCGAGCCAGAGATTTAGAGGTAGCTGGCATGTTTCCCACAACCTTGCCAGCTTTCTTAAAGCCGTCTTCTGGACTTTTAAATGCTTCCAAATTTCCGGTGTTCACAGAAAATTGCTTTTCTTTTTTTTGTGTTACACTGGAAGAAGCGGGGAAGGTGTCAGAAATGAGGCTGTTGATAAGTTCATCAGACTAATGGAAATGGCAGGAGCTGTAAGTCCTGGCTCATTTGGAATAAGAATGAGCAGAATACTTGACTGTGTTGCAGAAAGTGTCTGACTCTCATAGATGCAGAAGCAGACATTTAAGGGGAAGGCCTGCTTTTCTTCTCTGTAATGTGAGCTTTGAAGATGTGAAATGGAAGAGGAAACGTTAAAAGAAGCCTGCGAAGTAAAGTCTCCAGAGCTTGACGGCTTGAGCTGCGCAGCTGGGACAGGTTTCAGCAGGGAAGGAGGGAGCCGTCTTCCGAACTGTATTGCCGTACTGTGTCACGCAGCAGCAGTGCCGCCAGTTTGCCGAGAATCGGTGCCGAGTCCCACTTGTTGAAAGGTCTGGCCTCAAAACCTGTTCAGAGAGGACAAAGCTGTATTGAGAGAGGAATAAAAGCCGAGATGCACGCTGACCTGAGAAGTAGCTCCATCTTCTTGAAAAAAAAGTGAGCTCGTGTCCAGCTAATGTAATTTCTTTCTGACAGGGACCCTCTTACCACCGCTCTCCTGTGCCTGGAGTGTGAGGTCTGTTTGAAGAGGCTATTAGCAGATCAATAGGAGAGGTCTCCCATAATAGCTTATTCAGGTACTGCTGACATCACTGCTCTGGTTCTCTCTTGTATCTCCTTCTGTACTTTCTGAACTGCTTGGAGTAATGGGTAGGGTGAGGAATGAAGAAAAGCTGGCTTTGTAAATTGGCATGGGTTTTTTTTTTTCTGAGCATCTCTGAGTAAGGGTTACTTGGGCTATGGAGACTGTGTTTGATGTAGCCTGCTACAAAGTCATTCTCTTTCACTTGTTTTGTTAGAACTGACTAAAAAGAAGATTTGGTGATTTTTAATTTTTTTTTAATTGAAATCTTGGGGTTAAAACTGATTTCTGGGGATCTCTTTGTAGCTTAAAAAGTTGTCTGAGGAATAAAGCTGGAATTCCATTCACAGTTTCCTTTGAATTTGAAAGTGCAGAAATGAACATCAGACCATTGTTACCCTGCTAAGACAGGCTTGCTCTGGTTCTGTTTCAAAGCTTGTCCTTCTCTTGAATACTGATACTTTTATGTTGTTTAACACACCTGGGAAACTTGCTGGAAGAAGTGGAAGATAATGTGTTGTGGATAAATTGGGAAACTGAGCTGGGGTTTGTTCTGGTTTTGATATCTGATTTGGGCGAATCATTTCTCCTTGTGGTCTGTTTTCCTACTTATAAAACAGAATCAGCTTTTTGCGGTATGTTCACTGTGGGTAAGGTTGGTGAGTGCTGGTGTGGGAACATCTCTTAATCAGTTTAAAACCCAAAAACTTGTTCTAAATAACGGTGCTCTTGGATACATTGATCAATGTGGTGTGAGGAGAGACATGTTTGATGTATGAAGGAAGCTGGGCATTGCAAACCTGTAGGAGACGTGCAGCAAGATGATCTGGTTGTGTGGCTTGATTAGATTTTTCCAGTGATGTTTAATAAAGTCCCTCATCAAAGGCTCTTGAAGGAACTTTGCGGCTGTAATGCGACAGTGGCCTTTCCATGGATCAGCAATTTGCTGAAGATAAGCACGAAGCTGAAATAAGTGGTCAGTTCCATGGGGAAGGAAAAAACCAGTGAAGTTTGAAGGATCTGTTCCCTTCTGCCCAAAAGCAATCAGGACAAAGTTCGCTAATGAAGCTGTGTGGTTGCTGAGGATACAGAATTCTTCAGATGGTAAAAACGAGGACTGTGGACCTCCTGGATGCAGGCTGCTGTGGACCGTAGAAGTTTGAGTTCAAAGAGCGACTGGACAAATTCACAGCAGATAAATCAGTGGGGAGAATGATATTAGAAAGTCCTAAGTATGGACAAAGAGGTCCCTAAGCCATAATTTTTTGAGGCTTGAGAGTATGTGGGGGGTTAATTGCAACATAGGGACTGTTTTCTTGGGTTCTCCCTCTATATCTGCTGTCGGCTGATGTTGGAGATGCCAGACCAGACTGGCTAGGTCTTTGATCCAGTAACCTTCAGTTCAGTTAGAGGTGCTAGTCTTTCCTTCTCTCATTTCGTCCCTCAGCTGGGGGTTTCATCCACTCCTAGGAGTTACTAAGCTGAGCAATAGGCAGCCTGCAGAGCAGATAGCGCTCCGAGGTTGGTTCTGTGAGGTTGTGCGTGCAGCATTTGGGGCACCTACATGTGTGCTGGGGGTGTTTGGTGGTCCCGTCAGACATTGGTGGGGTTAGGTACCGCACGTCTCGTGTGGTTTTGGCTTGTGGTTTGGAGGCAACAGTATTTCAACTGAGTTTGAGAATGGGAAATCAATCCTAAGGCTTATCAGCTCCCACAGGCTAATTTTACTAATATTCCTCCTTTGGAAAGGCTAGACATGTAAAAAGTGAGGAGGGTAAACATTTCCTATTAAATGGAAATGTACTTGAACTCTTTAATTATGACCCGATGCTGGAGTTCCCTTGTAGGTAGGTGAAAAAGCAGGCAATGTATACGGACTAAGTGGTAATAAAAAGTGCATTTTGCAGATGATAAAATCAGCTTAACTTCCCTTTCTCCTGCAGAAATGTATTGTGGTTGTTTGTCTTTTTTTTTTTTTTCTTGGGAGAAATGAGTCTGTCTTGACATTACACATCTGTAAAGGAAAATGCGGTGAGAATTGCATTCTGCTTGTGACTCTGCCCTTCTCTGCTCGGTGACTCATTCAGGTTTGAACCTATCTAGTCATCGTGGTGCCCTTAACATGATGGCTTTATTCTTTGACAACTCCCCTTGCCAGTTAGTTTTGCTGTTTAGGGTTTTGCTTACTGATTCTCTTCGTATTCCCAACAACATCCCATGATGCTGTCTTCCCATACTTCCCCTGTAGGTGCCCCTGCTCTGGCAGGGGGGTTGGACTAGATGATCTCCAGAGGTCCCTTCCAACCCTGAACAGTCTATGATTCTGTGGTGATTCTGTGGTGATTCTGTGGTGATTCTGTGGTGATTCTGTGGTGATTCTGTGGTGATTCTGTGGTGATTCTGTGGTGATTCTGTGGTGATTCTGTGGTGATTCTGTGGCGTCTACTGTCAGATGGGGAAGGGTGACAGCAGTTTTGGGGCTGGCTGCTAAAGCTCCATGTGTAAGGTTGTTTTTTTTTTTTAAGCCTTCTTTCTGTTCCCGTGAGCGTGCGGTGCCTCTCCCCACTGACTTCACGTGGAATATAAGCCCTTCTGTAGTTCCAGAAACATACGTGCCCTTTGGGTTAAGGCATGTTTAGAAACATGTCCCCTTCAAGCCGAGGATTCTTGTTGGGTCCTCACCAAAGTCTAATTTTTAAGGCTTGCTCATTCTTCATTTAAAAACTGGCCTTTTCCCTCTATCTACACAGCACACCCTTCAGCCAGGCTCTCAATTTCTGTCAGAACCTTTGCAACATCCCTTTCTCCTGACATAACGAGTACATTCTTGCTCGGAGAGAAGGCTTCAGGGAGACTTTATAGCAGCCTTCCAGTGCCTAAAGGGGCTCCAGGAGAGCTGGGGAAGGACTTTTTCCAAGGGCACGTAGTGATAGGACGAGGGGGAATGGCTTCAGACTGGTAGAGGGCAGGTTTAGATTAAACATTAGGAAGAAGTTTTTCACTTTGACAGTGTTGAGGCACTGGCACAGGTTGCCCAGAGAGGATGTTGAGGCCCCATCCCTGGAGGTGTTCAAGGCCAGGCTGGACGTGGCCTTGGGCAACCTGGGCTGGTGGGAGGTGTCCCTGCCCATGGCAGGGGGGGTGGAACTTGATGATCTTCAAGGTCCCTTCCAACTCAAACCATTCTATGATTCTGTGTTCTTGCATATGCAGATCTCTGCTGCACGTTTTTTGTATATCTTGTTTCTGTGGCCACATCCCCCCAGATTTCATGGAATCATAGAATGGTTTAGGTTGGCAAGGACCTTACAGGTCATCGAGTTCCAAATTTCTTCTTCCCCATCTCTTGATTTGGGTTATTTACACTTTCTACCTAGGCTCCTACCTAGGTTCACCTGGTCTGTGGCTGCTTGTTAGCAAAGATTGTAATGCGGAAAGGGAGTGCTGTGGTCCATTAGTCTGTCCCTGCAATGGATGGCAGCTTCCTAGGATAACCGACAACACTGGAGACTCATATACATGAGCTTCAGGAGGTTGTAATATGGAAAAATAACTAAGATGCACACAAAAATAACATAAGTAAGAATTTTATAGTATTTTTGTAGTGATGGCACCTTTTGAAGTGAAGTCAAATAAAGAACACCTATTTCTAAATGTAGGTGCCATATTTGTGATAACTTTATGAAGAAATTGGCATTCATGAAGTGGTTCTGCTTTTTATTTTGCAACAGACTGGCAAGCTCCAGTCAAGACAGCATCAACAAACAGTTGGTCTGGCTTCTTGCAGTACAGTGTTGCAATGCATACCCCACTCATCTTAAAATTCTAGGAAGATTTAGGTGCAAGGTGACCTCAGGAAGTCTCTGGTCCAAACCCTTCTTCAGAGCAGGGCTAAATTTAGAGCTAGGTGAGGTTGCTTAGCACCTTGTTCACTCAAGCCTTGGAAGTTTACAAGGATGGAGATGTCACCATCTCTCTGGGCCCTGTCCTAGGGCTGCCCCGATCTTGTAGGAACCATATTTTTTCTTTACATCCAGACAGAATTTGCCTGGTTGCTGCTTGACAGTCACCGCTTGCCTTTTCACTGAGCGTCTCCGAGACATCTGGTGTGGTGTCGTCCTCCCTGTACCTGCCCTGACAGTACGCGCAGACGTACTTAGATCCCGTTTCTCCAGCTAGCTGAGGTTCTTCTGGGTGGCAGGACTGCCCTCCTGCCTATCAACAACTCCTCCAAATCTTGATTAAAAGCAACCAAGAATCAAGTACTGAAAAACGGAACGCTAAAGAGAGATTTGCAGCATGAATGGCTTCAGAGCAAAGCAAAGGAGAGGCATAATGTGCAGAATTTGTATGTGCGTGACATTTCCTATTTCTCTTCTTGAGCATTCAGCATCGTAACGCTCATCCGCCTGTGCCTGGCGTTGAAAGTGCCAAGTTAAATGCAGATATTGAGTAAACTCTACAAATACTGCTATGGATAGATTCAGGCTGGAAGAATGCACTTAATTACATGAAAAACAAATTACCCTACTAGAAGATATGAATGGTGTTCCTGTGATAACTAACTCGGTCCATGTAAGTAAAGAAACAAAAGTCTTTCTCCCCAAGCAGTTTTCCCTGCCTGCAGGTGCTCACAGAAGCAGGAAGAATGAAGAGGGCTGGCAGTGCATTAGCAAACAAACTGCATGCCCATGCCGTTAGTCACTGCCTGACAGAGAGCTAGGTAAAAATATGAAAAGTGACTCCAAACCAGCTGCTGCACGCTTACGGGATGAGTTCTTACCCCAAGTACGTCTGCAGAGTGCTTCCAAAGTATTCTTGTAATTGTCCTCCTCGTGGAGACTGCGTAACAAACTGCGGAGGACTTGTAACCCCTCAAATCCCACGCCACATAAAATGGAAGAGGCAGATGACAGTCTTGTCAACTTTTAATATTAATTTCCTGCATCTATTCAACTTTCTGAGAGAGAACGGGATAGAGCTTGAACACAGGCTGCTTCTGGCTCAGGTGGGGACTGGTTACAGCATCACCTGTCCCTCTCCAAAGAGACCGGTCAGGGATTGTATTATGGCTATAGTCAGATTTTCTAACAAATTACAAACTTATACTAAAAAAAGGCACAAGCAATAAAAAGAATAAGGTTGGTAACCTACTTGGTAACCTCCTTCCTATAAAAGTTGCAGGTAGAAATGTGTAGTGGCAGAGATCTGCGAGGGGGGGGGAGGGAGAAGACTAAGTTTCTATTTTGCATACTTCTATTTTAGTGTGGATACTAATTTCCTGTAGGAGAGGAAAAAAATTATACGTCACAGAAAATGTCTCTCTACACACCCTGTTGCTTTGCAGGAGAGGTCAGTCAGTATAGGACAAACATTCTCAAATCTTGGATGTGTCTTTTTTTAAAAACAGGAAGTTTTACATTGATGCTGCAGCAGGACTGTCAGTCCTGAAATTAACGTGTTTGCGCTTCTGGTCACTTAGAATTAATTACATATGCCTATGTAATTAAAAAATAATAATCCATCTTTTATTGTTTTGATGCCAAAAAGTATAACCACTTTTTAGAAAAAAATACCAACTCAGGAAAAAAAATAATCAAGTGTTTCATAATGATTAGCTTTTATTTTCAATTTTATGCTTTGTTGGCCCCAGAAATTTGTCCCATTTTTCTTCCTGCAATTCATAACTATAGCTTTCTTATATCGTATCCTAAAGCTTTGTGTCATATGTTGTGTGCTAATTAAATTGGTTATAGAGTAGCAACTGCCTTGAAAGGGGGGAAAACTCTCCCTCTGGGGATTTCCTGCTGTTTAAGGTGGGCAGTACCCTGAATTTGGACTGGAGTGTGTCTTGTGGAAAACATTCAAAGCAGATCAAAAAAAGATTGCCAGGGTCAGAGAAGGACCACTGCCCTCCAATGTTCCCATTGGTCTTTTATCTCCTGCATTAAAAAAAAAAAGTCACGTAGCTACAAGAGGCCAAGAAAGCCAGTGTCTACCTGCCATTTATTGGAGATTTACCTTTGCACGGTGTCCTGTGCTGCCCTTTGCTCGAAGGGATGCTCCTTGGGAGGCCACCACCTTCTTCGGGAAGGTCTCTGTTGCCTCAGTGTCTGGGGGGCTACGGATGCAGCGGGACCCCTCACTGGTGGGGACCCCGGCCCATGGCACCAACCGATGGATGGTGTTACCTTCTCTGGCTGCGCCGGTCGGTCTTTAGACCCATTAGAGGCTTCTGCAAGACATGATCATCACTTTGGCCTCTCATCTTCATGCCAGAAGAGGGGAGAGATTTCAGACCAGCAAGGTGGCCAATTTTTCAGTCTTTTCCCTGGAGTTTGAGTGTCCCAAGCAGGTGAAATAGAGCATAACAAGGGAAACAGGGATGGGGAAGCTGAAGGCAAGGTTTTAAACCACATTTGCAATGCTTTTTTGCATGATAGTACATGTCTGGGACTGTGTTTTAGCCTTCTTGGGGGAAGAAAGAGTTTTTTACTTAGAGCAGCTGCTCTGTTGTTTTTTGGTTTGTTTTTTTTTTTTTTTTCCCTGTGAGCCGTATTAGTCGGTAGAAGTGTTTTATAATAGTCCTGCTGTTGGAGAAATGCATGCATTTTTTTTTTCTAAAAATTAGAGATTTTTTTTTTTTTCTGTGTAAGGAAGAATTGCTTGGGTTTTTTGTTTTGTTTTTTTTTTTTTTTTAAATATATAAATCACTGAGCCCTTTGCCTGCAAAAGGAGAAAAAAAATCAATTTACAGAGGAATGTGCTTTTGCATTTCATACGGCTGTGAGAACGCGGTGATTTTTAAGTAGAGCAACAAGAGTGTTGGTGAGATGGCTCTCTGCTGAAAAGGGCACTGCGCTCTGCTTTGAAGAGCTGAAACACTCGAACAGGATGAAAGTGGTGCCTCTCCTAGCCTGGCACAAAACATGGGGGCCGCCCATAGAAATATATTTCTCTTACCTTCTGCTCTTTCTTTTCTTTTAATGCAGCGGCTTCGTGGGTGTGAGTATAGGTGGATTTGCGCTGCTCCGTACGTATCTGAGAGCTGAAGTGTTTGTCCGGAGCTCTCCCGCTGTAGGAGCAGACATCTTACGCTCTCTGAAACACAATAAGGCTCAATTAAAACCTGGAAAATCCTCCAATCTCCTACGTGTATGAGGGACCCCGCTCCCGCAAAACTTTAGCGTGCTGTATTGGAAAACACTTTATGTACAGGTAAAGAACCACCTTTTCCACTAAAAGGACTTTGAAACCAATGTGCGCATTTAAAAGTCAATTCCCCTTCGCTTTCACTGCTTCTTGAGGGTTTTTTCAAGGGTTATTTCCTCTGATGGAATTATACTGCAAGGGCCTTTCTCCAAATCGTTCCTTTTGCCTTTTTACTGTGTTCTTCAGTTTATGTTGCGACTCAACTGTGAGGATGGCTCCAAATCCCGGGGCAGGGTGAGCAAGGAGAGGGGTCATCTTTCTCTGCGTGCATCTTTCATTTCCATACAGCTATGGACTGCAACACCCCGTTAAGAGTTTATATTTCACAGAATTGCGCGTGTCGCTGGGTCAGTGAATTTTCTGAGTGAGTGCTTTGGGGCAGGTGAGTTGGCCGGGCTTTCCCTTAGTTTGGGTTTGCAGTTTCTGCAGCTGGAAGCATCTGTTGAAACAACAAAGCGAAGACACCACGTGCTTCACTGTGGTGGCTTTTTTGCTGTAACGCTCCAATTTACTTTGGTGTGTTGAGCAGAAGAGCGCAGGGAGGAAACTGTCTGAGCCTCGAAGCCCCTAGAAACAAAGAAAAGAGGGAGTGAATCTCCGCGGAGAAGAGGAATGTGTTTTTTCCCAGTAATTTCATATCCAGCCCCTTGTCCCTGGGGCTGCGCTCCATACCAGTGGCACCTGCGGGTTCAAGGCAGGGTGAAGGGCAGCAGCGGAGCATTTTAGTTAAGATTTTTGGGTGGATGACCGGGCTTGGGGAAGTGGCACGCAGTGTACAGCACGTAATTAATGTAAGGATGGAGGAAGGGAGGAGCCACATCCGAGGGAAGAGGACTTCTGATAACACTGTGATTTGACCTATTACATTTTCATTTTTGCGTCTCTGAGCCCTATAAAATCCTGTTAATGGTGGAATACAATTTCTGCAGAATTAGGGATGTAGGGATGAAGGGACATTGGTAGGTAGAAAAAGAATATTAAGCTCCCTCTGTGCAGAATATACATTATTAACAAAAAGGATTTAAACTATCAGCTGCAACTGATGTCTTTGACTCCTGTACAGTTCCCTGAACCCGGGCTGGGCAGTTTTCTCTTTTACTTTTGGCTGGTTTCATTCCTTTGCTTTCTAAATACAACAGCTCTCCTCTCCCCTTTGCTGGGAGATGGTCGACATGGGGCAGGAGCCGGTGCTTCCGAGCAAAGCTGTGTTTTGAAGTTCAGCTGCTCCTGGAGATGGGCACAAGCCTTGAGTGGGGTGTAAGAACTTGCCTTGTTCTGACACACAGGGGAGTCTGTCACAGCGAGTCCTGGGGTGAGCGGATGGGGGGAACATCTTAAACTACTTCAGCTGGATTTGCTAGACCTGGTCTGCTGAAGACCTGAGGGTGGTATGGTTCCAGAAGATCATGTGGATGTACAAAACTAGTCCAGCAGTGCGACTGGAGGCACTGGGAGCCCCGACTGGTACCTGTAAAATGTTTTTAAAGGGAGGTTTCAAGGGAGTGCTGTAAATGTGTTGCGCTCTGGAGCTCTACAGCATCCTGGGCTGCATTGGAAGCATGGCCAGCAGGTCAAAGGAGGGGATTCTGCCCCTCTACTCCGCTCTCATGAGACCCCACCTGCAGTGCTGCCTCCAGCTCTGGAGCCCCTAACATAGGAAAGACATGGACCTGTTGGAGTGGGGCCAGAGCAGGGCCATAAAGATGCTGGGAGGGCTGGAGTCCCTCTGCTGGGAGGACAGGCTGAGAGAGTTGGGGGCGTTCAGCCTGGAGAAGAGAAGGCTCCCGGGAGGTCTTATTGCCGCCTTCCGGTCCCTAAAGGGGCTTCAGGAGAGCTGGGGAAGGACTTTTTCCAAGGGCATGGAGTGATAGGACGAGGGGAAATGGCTTCAAGAGAATCTGTGGCTGCCCCATCCCTGGAGGTGTTCAAGGCCAGGTTGGACGGGGCTTGGAGCAACCTGGGCTGGTGGGAGGTGTCCCTGCCCAGGGCAGGGGGGTTGGAACTTGATGATCTTCAAGGTCCCTTCTAACCTAAACCATTCTATGATCTTCCCATGTCCCATCTGATGCCCCAGGCTGAGCACCACCAGGCTCTGAGGTTTTGAAGAGCTGTCCCCTGGCTGTAGTTCCAGTGTCTGTCCCCTGCTGCGGGGTTAAAGCTGGTTTTAATTAATCAAAACTGAGCTCTGCAAAGAAGGGCTGGAAACGTGCACCTTGTTGCAAATCATTCTGTGGTCTGTAACTGACCCTGCCTTAGAGAGAGCTGGTTGGACCTGATATATTTGGGACAACCTGCTGTTGAAAGTTGGCTCAGGTTTCAATCTCTGACCAGAATTTAGGACTTCACTAGCAGTTGTGGTGTGCTCCTGCCCCAGGATGAGACAAAGGAGGAGTTAACCAGCACACGAGGCATGGGTAGGAAGTCAAGATTTTGATTTCAGGTAGTTAAAATCTCTTTTTGGCTGCAAAAACTGTTTTGGGGAGCTTGTGTTGGTGCTGAGTTGGATGGCTAAAAAGATGCTTCCTAAGCCCAGAGTTCTTCTTGGTAGTCTCTTTACCTAATCCCTCAAATCCCTAAATCTGACAAGACTGCAATTGAAGCTTTCAGGCTGGTAGACGCAAGGGAATTGGGTTAGTTGTTTTGAGCTGGAAGGGGTGGCTCAAACCAACAGGGGGTGCATCTGAGTTCCCTCTTTTGGAGGATGAGCTTCAGGGCTGGCTCTTCTGCTCTGTCTTCTCAGCGCCTGCTGCTTCGCCCTCCTGCTGCCCCGAGTGAGTGCTGACATAGCCATCCCAAGCAGGTTTTCCAATACGTTTGTTATTTAAGTGGATGCTTTTATGGATTTTCCTGAAAACTGAGCTTTTACTAATACACCAGATTAGTGTTGATTGGTGAAATGGGAGGCACGCAGACAAGTCGGGGGGAGGCAGAAGGTTCTGGTGGTGGCTACTAAGAGATACCCGCTGTTAACGCAGCGTACGCCTAACTGCTGGTGTGGATGCGTGCCTGGCTGTGTGTCTGTAGCTCGTGAACTTCCATCAGCACGATACACCCTACACATCAAATGCACCCAGCATCTCAGGCACTTGGAGTGATTAACCGAAGAGTTTGATTTCATCCCTAAGAAAAGGTAGAATTGAGCTGTCTGAGAAGGAAAGTATTTGCATGTTTCCTACCTTTGTCCGTGTCTGAAGAATCATTTCTAAGGGATTCTTTCACAGTCTGATCACTTTGAGAATGGTTATGTAGCTCAAACATAAGAAAGGTTTCTCACTATAGCTGGGATGACTCAAAAGGCTTTATATACTGTCATATCAGACGCTGATAGGAATGCCTAAGTTACAGTTTCTTATCTCTTTCCTGTTAGTCTTCCGTATTTTATTTTTCATTTGCTTTTAGCTTTACAAGCTTCAGGAATTCTTGGTGGCATTCTTAAGCTGCCTTTTTGCTTAAGAGGCTGAGATTGCAAAATTGAGAAAAACAAGCTCAGCTCTTGGGTGAGAATGTAAAATCACTTCATGGCATACTCATCTTCCAAAATTGGTAGGAGTTCCTGTACCTCCAATGTCTGGCCTAGGGGCTTAGCGAGGATGGATCTGGCACTGGGGGTATCTTTAGCTACTTCATGAAGGTGTTGCATGGTCTCTGAAAAATTCCTGTTTGGAAGTGCTCTGAAGTACTGATAGCCTTGCTTTGGAACCCTTCTGTGGGCTCTGAATGCGTGCCAGGCTCGTGGAGCTCCCAAACAGACAATATGGGTAAATCCAATGAGTAAGTGCCATAACTGTACTTAACAAACACAGATGGTGAATTACCCATGTCTGCGGGCAAAGGAGAGGCGGGATTTGAAGTGTTCCTCGTCTTCTGGAAGCAGGGAGCCTTCTCCTCTCTCTGGCTTTGGGCAAGCAGCGATGTCTCGCGTTTCCCCTGCATCAACTGGTATCTTTGGTGTCAGAGGGCGAGAAGTACTGTGGGTGAGGGGCTTTGGCACTAAGAAAAACTATGCTTCTCCACTTGTCGCTACAAATCATTCTGTCCTCGTCTGCCCTTTCTGCTGAGCTAAACTGCTTTGCCTAGAAGCTGGGGAAATATTCTCTGGTCTTTCTGGGGACAGAAGCCAGCAAGCTGCACAGTGCTGTATGGGACTTTCAAGATCCGCCACGGGTGGAGCAGGGAGAGCGTGGGGACCAAATCTTGTGTTTCCCAAACCTGTTGTGTTAAAATTGGCATTTACTTCCCGGTGGCTTGTCAACAGAGTATGTCGTGTGCGTGGTTCTCTGGAAATTGCCGAAGGTCCAGTGGTATTTGGGGCTTTATTGACAAACCCATCTGAGGGAAGGAGGGTACGTTCATTATATTTGCAGAGGACGCTGAATTGGAAGGGCTGCAAAGTGCATTGAATTCCAGATGGCCCTAACAAATTTGAGCAGGTGCAAATTTTTTAAAAGAATAAGAGTAACAGTGCACAAAAATAGGTGAAGAACAGAAGATTAGGAGGTGTTGGCTTCTCAGGAAAGGATCTGTCTATGAATCACCAACTATTATGCGAGACAGCAGTATCGCGCTTGTGGAAAAAGACGGACGTACCGGGGTGTATGAAGAGAAAGGCTGCGCGTGGTGTAATCCTGCTGCATTTAGCGACCGATGCAGCATGCCAAGCTGAAGCTCTGACACTTCTGGGCAGCGAACTTCAAAAACGCCGCCGGCCAAGCGGAGAGACTTGACAGAAGATCAACAAAAACAGTTGTGAGTCAGAAACCAAACCACAGTCTCCGGAAGATTGAAACATTTTTGGCCATTTGGCCTATAGAAGGTGTTGTCATAGCAGTTTGCAAATATGCACAAGGCTGCCTCGAAGAGGAAAAGGAATAATCTCTTTTCCAGATTATGTCAAACACAAGCCTTAAATTGCACTTTAGAAAGATTCACATTAGACCTTTTACAACACTAGTGTCTCCCGCTCCTAAAAAAAGTTTCCCGGAGGATTGCTGAAGCTGTCTGGAAGAACAAGTTTGGCAGTCATCTGTCAGGAGTGATGCATCTGCAGTGGATCCTTTGGGGACCGTGAGATGGATCAGATGATCCCTGGATGTCCATTGCAGCCCTGTTTTTTACCTTGATTTCCCAAGGAGGCAAAATTTATGGAACTGTGCTATCTGTCTTTCAGTCTCCCACAATTAACTGTTTAACTTCTAAGGTCTGGTTCAGCCCAATTTGAACGATGTGGAGAATGCGAAGGCCTGAAGTTGCTATGAATTTTATAAGAGTCTGTGGCTCAGTTGGAGAGAGGAATAAATTCACACCCTTGCTGCCGGAAAGGTAATTAAATATCAATCCAGATTTACCCGGAGAGCTGATCAGCACGGGTTTATTTCTGAAGCACTTGTGGCACGCTTATCCCTATTAAGCATGTGGGATGGAGCCCAGGCAGCGGTGTGCAGGAGGGAGGGATGTGCTGCTGCCATGGAGGGGAGATGCCAGTACTGCCTGGGGATGGGGAGGAGAAGCACTGTAACCACAGAAACCTTGGTTACAAGAGACCTTTGGAGCTCTCTAATCTCATTCAACTTGTTGCCAATACTAGACCAGGTCGGCTGTAGCTTTGTCTTCCTGAGTCTTGAAAGGCTTCAAGGATGGAGATAACCCACCTCTCTGGTGACGTCTTCCAGGGCTGCATCACCTTTCCAGTGATTTCCCCCCCCACCCCTGGTATTTCCTGATAGGAACCTTCCAAGGTGCAGCTTCTCCTTGTTGCCCCTTGTTGTATCCTTTGGACCTGCTGTGTAGCTGTGTAATCATAGAATCACAGAATGGTTTGGGTTGGAAGGGACCTTGAAGATCATCGAGTTCCAACCCCCCTGCCCACAGCAGGGACACCTCCCACCAGACCAGTTTGCCCAAGGCCACCTCCAGCCTGGCCTTGAACACCTCCGGGGATGGGGCCTCAACAGCCTCTCTGGGCAACCTGTTCCAGTGCCTTACCACCCTTAAAGTGAAAAACTTCTTCCTAATGTTTAATCTAAACCTGCGCTCTTCCAGTTTAAAGCCATTCCCCCTCGTCCTGTCACTACGTGCCCCAGTAAAAAGCCCTTCCCCAGCTCTCCTGTAGCCCCTTTAGGGACTGGAAGGCTGCAATAAGATCTCCCTGGAGCCTTCTCTTCTCCAGGCTAACTACTAATCCTTCTAACTGCTTTTAATATATGTAATTTGCTATTAGATTGCCCTTAGACTTCTCTTTGACGGACTGAATGAGCCCAGCTCCTTCCACCCCTTCTTGCAGACCATGTTCCACACACCCCTGGCCATCTTTGCCGCCCTCACCTGGATCTTCACATCCTTCTTCAGCTGGGGGATGACCAGGCTCAGCAGTGATTAGTATGATTCCACATAGCAACCTGAAAACTTTTGATCTTTTTGGAGAAAAAAAACCCAAACCCAACAATGTAGGAAACAATAGGGTAGCATATAACAGGGGGAGGGGGGAATCGCATCAATATAAGATTATAGCTGCAGAATTAGGTATGTGTAAGCTAGAGGTGTTTGAGTTGTCCTTGTCACTGTAATTTTT
>NW_009646926.1:108164-110850 GCF_000708025.1 Charadrius vociferus | reverse complement strand
AGTACGGATGTTGAAAGAGGCAAAGAAGATTATTAAGGAGAACCGTGGTGGAGTGGGGTCCAGAACGCTTGTCCTGCTCTGGATTCTAACAAAACCTTCCCAAATAGAATCATAGAATTGCTAAGGTTGGAAGGGACCTTTAAGATCATCAAATCCAACCATCGACCTACCCTGACAAAACCACCTCTAAACCACGTCCCTAAGCACCACATCTACCCATTTGTAAACACCTCCAGGGATGGCGAATCCACCACCAGGAAAGACAACTGTAAACCAGTCACCCAGGACTGAGCTGTATTCGGCCAAGGAAACTTACTTTTAGTGTCTCCTAATGTTTTATGAAGTTTAAAATTTTCAAAGCAGCGGTAGTTTGTGCCTACCTTGCCTACTCAAAACAGCGCTTTCTGGGAGAGAAACAGGAATGTCATTAGGTTGGGCCATGGCAGCACTTAGATACCTAAACCTGGGCTTTTAGGAAATCTTCGCAGAGAAGAAGGGGCCTTTTGCCTCCTCTGACCTATGCCAGGGTTGGATTCTGATGAAATTAAACAGTGACTATAAGGAAGAAAGGACGGGCAAGCGGGGCAGGTGCTGCTCTTCTGCACAGGCTGATGTTTTCAGCACAGCTCCTCAGCTTGCGTGCTGCACTTGGTCCTTGGGCTCCTGGATGGGAGCCTCGTGCTGCCCTGAGCAGCCAAGGAGAGCTGGTGTCAGCCCAAGAGTGGGGCACGGTTGGACTAGCAGCTAAGACTGTCTTAGGATTTACTCCCCCTTGTTCGTTCTCTTGTAAGCAGCTGGGGCTTGTGCATCGACAGCTGGGAGCCTGCAGGAAGGGGTGTGTGTACATGGAAGGTTATAAGCTTATCTGTTCACCCCCCTGCTGCACGAATCGGCATGATAAAAGACATTATTCCTCGCTGGGGAAGATTCTTCCTCCCTGTGAGGGACTGCCATTCCTCAGTTAAACTGTTACTCTGAATTGGTACATAGAAACATGTATTAGCTTCAGTTCCAGTTCTCAGCCAATACATCTCTTAAGGTAATTCAGAATGAGAGAACATCATTCACATCAAATTTGAATTTTTCTTTTGAGAATAAAAGCTCTGAAGATGTCAGGATACCCAGATGGTATTTCCTGGGTTAGTTCCTGCAGATACTGTTGTGAACTGGTGCTATACCTTTGGAATACCTTTCCAATGCCTTTGGAAATGTCTGACTTTTTCCCCTGCTTGCCCTTTCCATGGCAGTCTCCAGCAGTCCGTGCTCGGTGCTCTCGTCTCTTCACCTGTATCCTTCAGAGTCCAGGTCTCTTGACCCTCAGCTTTCTCAAGATACAGTTTCTCAGCCAAGGTAGTGGTTCAAGTCCTCTGTGTATAACTTTAACACTTTTTCAGAGATGGATGTGAAGCAATCCAAACTAAAATGTGGTATTACCCCAGTTTAACATGCCAGTTATTTCCCCAGGCATTACAGTTAGAAGAGCCGTCCCTGGCTCTTCTCAAAGCAGAAAAGCTTTGTGGTTTATTGTTTTTGTAGCTGCTGTAATTTTACTGCGTTATTCTTGCTGAGTACCCGGTGCTCGTACGGGGAAAATCAGCTGGCTATTTCCATTCAGAAAGCTGGGTTATAGAAGTTCACAGCGCCAGATGGCTGCGCATACTTATAATGCTGTGGATTATTAAAGGGCTGTTGTATTTTCCTCTTTTCATCCTTCCTTTATTCCTCCTCCCCACATCAACAAATTAATGCTGAATGCTTGGGAATCTGTCCTGTGCAGACTTTAGCACATTACATCTTTTCATGGGAAACTTTTCGTTCCAGCCCTTTTGAACGGGTTGGTTTTGATCACCTCTTTGCAACTGCTCGTGGGCCGAATGATGGCCAGGACTGTGCCAGCCTGTTGGTACTGGAGCCCCAGCACCATCCTAGGCTGCTTCACCATGTGATGTCCCCAACCTGCTCCTTCAGAGGTGACGCTTTCTGTTTTCTGAAGTCACGCGGGAACCTCCTAAATTAGACGAAACAGCTATGCTAGTGTGAATGTGTGAAAGGAGCGATGCAGAGAGCACTTGGGGACCCTCAATTAATTTATTTTTAAAAACTCTGACAGCATGTCACTTGTCTACCACCAGAGATATCTGAATTTTAAAATGCAGCTACTCTGAAAAAGGGTAGAAGATGGAGAGATGTGCCCTGCCTCCACCACCATATGTACGTGTTAGATTGAGGCGTTTTTTTGAGGGGAAAAAAACAAAACAAACAAGCCTTTGCTGTTCATATTCGTGATACCTGAGTGCCGTCTGTGCCCAGATTGGCTTTCTTGCTAATGGTTTTTAATGGTCTGGATGTCTTCAATGGGATTGCAAATAGCAGCAGTCAGTGCACACGGAGCGGAGACATGTATAGATAGGGACACATACGCAATTCCGGGCGGTGGTTGCGTCACACGGAGGCTCTGCAGGGTAAGGAGGGCTTGTCCTGATGTGTTTAATTAACATCCTGAACAAACTCCTTTATATCAAAAAATTCTGCCTGCCCAGGTCAGGGGTGGTCTTTGCAACTTCTCGAGGAACGGTATCTGCGTGGCCCATCCTCGTAGGGGTACACGTGTATTTGGGGGGGAGGACGCACTGCTGAAATCTAGAGACTTCCAAACTCTGATTTAAAAAAAAATACTTAAGGGGGG
>NW_009646926.1:94483-108135 GCF_000708025.1 Charadrius vociferus | reverse complement strand
CGAGGCGGAGGGAAGTAACATAGAAACCTGAATATAATAGAAATATTTTGAAGAACTAGTGTCCAACAGGAAAATGGATCAGAAACACCTTCGCCACGTATTTTAATGTAAAAACAAGTAAAAAGACAGAGTAAAAAATTGGTCTTGGTAGCTTGTTTGCAGTGTAGGTTTTGGTGACCACTTGGCAGTGATGTGCACTGCCATCACAGGTAGAGTAAAATTCAGGGGGCTCTGCCCTGGTTATCGAAAATCAGCCCTGAAAGCGTCTCAGCCTGTGGAGTGCTGGCTCCCACCCCCTCCTCGGTGCGGTTTTTCTGGGCGAGAGAAGGCTCACGCTGGTAACCCAGCTCAGTGTTTTCTTTCAGACTGGCCATGTTGGGAGCTCTCTGCCAGCATCCGCCAGGTCCACGCTCGCTTTGGCTGTAAGGGAACGAGGTGGGTTGGTTGTTGAAAGCGGAGAACAACACGTTTGTTTGTTCCCCGCATGCCGGCGTGGACGGCGCCTCAATAGCTTTTGTGCTGATGTGAATAACAAGCAGGGGTGGTGATGGGATTTAATCACAGCGGGCCCAGCGCTGCACGCAACCACCTCGCCTAAGTGACGCTCAGAGGAGGATTTCTTGCTTTTCCTCCTCCTCCAGACTCCGAGCCTGAGTCTGAATAAAATATAGTGCACTTAAGAGCTCTTTAAGGCATTGTAAACGAGGCCACTTTCCCCCCGGGTTTACTGTCTAGCAGGGCTGAAGTTGCAGATCGGGGATGCGCCTGGTGTTTTACGCAGCTTAGAAGTTCAGGAGATGCTTTTGTAGGAAATGCTGGGGCATCTCGCAAGCAGCAGCCGTCATTCCTGAGGGGCCAGAGCTGTAAATCTCCACTGTGGGAGTTTCTGCTGTTGTCATTAAGGCTGTAAGACAGACTGTGGCACAGGTTTCGTGCTTGGTTGAAGTGCTGCTAATTCTGGACTCTGTCAGTCGCTCACTTGAGCTGATGGAGCTGCTTCTGCAGCCATCCGGTGAATCACGCCACGGAGCAGTGGCTGAAAACCCCAGCAGAAAAAACTCACAGAAGCTCCCTGATTTGGCTTGCTTTGGTTGCACAAGCCAAACCGTCTGTGCTGGCACGATGGAGATAGCAGCATCAAAATGGGAATGAACATTGAGAAGATGGTGTGCTCATCTTCGGTGGCATGGAGCTTAATAGCGATAAGGGCACGATATGAAGGTGGTCCCTCTGACCAAGTGGATGTGTTCAACCCAGTCTGTTGGGGCAGGCTCATTCCCAATGAATCTTTTTTTGTCTTGTAAAACTTTAAAGTAGCCGCCTGATGGTTTTCTGTAGGTGAGTGTGCCGGTACCCATGTGCTGCTGTAAGGCTCCTCACGCTCCTTGGTGCTTTGAAGCTTCTCCAGACTCTTCCTAGGAATCAGTGAGGCTGGGATACAGTATTTTTGACCTAAGAGTGATCTTTTGCAGCTGTGATAACATGCTTTGTGCTTCATGTTTTTGTAAAGACTGACTGGCAAGGGAAGTTCAGGCCTTTGCAGTTCTGGGTGTCACTCACCTTCCCCAAAACATCATCTTTAGAGCTCATGTCAGTTCTCCTGAAAACAACATGTAACTTGGGTAGGAATCGGGAAATCAATATGTATTTTTCCTTCAGTGGGTACTGCCAAGACTAAAAGCAAAGCATAGAAGTCAGATGACTGCTGCTTCTTTTATTTGCACAGGACTAACCAGAAGATCCCTTTTTGGTTTTGTGTCTCTAGGGAAAATGTCAAGGAGCTTCAAAGTGTGTGTGTGTGTGTGTGTGTGTAGGCTTGCGCACCAAGTGCTGCGCCGTGGAGTCGAGGAGACCTCTCGCCTGGCTAGGGAGGAGCTGCTGTTAGCTTGGAGAATGGTGTAGTCAGGCTCAAGCAGGTTACCTGTCAGAAATGAGTCTGTCTGAAGTTTGCCTGGTTGCCATCTCAGACTTCATTCACGGTTTCACCAGGCAAGGGAAGCACGGTGAGACTTTGGAGTTTGAGGATCGGAGTGACCCTATGCCACTTGAGTGACCCTATGGTGGTCCTTTAGGTTATCTACAAAGGTGCGGGGTGATGAAGGGTGTCACCTGGGCCTGGAGGGATGCAAGGGGACAGGCACTCTGACGAGGAGGGAATTTTGCCAATAACTACAGTTCTCAGATAGATGACGTCCATATACTTCTTTACAGCCTGTCTTCCTTCCCCTCTTCCTGAGAGGCCTCTTGGACCTCTTGGATTCAGCTGTTGAATAGGATAACTCTGCATGAAAGGCAGAAGTGAGGAACGGATGACTGCAGAGCTCATCTCAAAGATCACGAGTTACTAATTGCTGGTTTTCCGTTTCAAATATCCTCACAGTCACCAGAGCAAGTTCAGCAGTCTTTCCTGCCTCCCAGGGATCTCCACGCACCTGAAGGTTTGTGCTAGTTAGTAGGTAGGATGTGGTTTTGTTGAGATTTTTTTTTTTTCTTTTTAATTTAAGGATCCTTTTACAGCTTACGGTAGTACTAGGCTTTACTGCATCTCATCTCTTCTGATCTCGGAAGCCCGGCAGTCCTCCTCCTGCCTGGTGAACAGAGCACCTTAGAGCTCTGGTCCTGTAAGTACGAGCTGGTAGGTCTTCACCAGTGCTTCTTGATGATCGAATAAAGGAGAGCAAAACGATGGCAAGACATCCTCCTTCACGCTCTGCTGAGCCTGCACACCAAAGTAAAGATGTGCTGCTGTTTCCTTTGGTTGATGTGGGGACCCTTGTTATTTCTGCATTAGGGTGAGCTATTCAGATATACTTACTGCAGCTCTTCTGCTCAATTTTTTATATTTTTTTAATTCTGCTGGTTCATGTGTTTAGCCACTCTGCTAAATTCTGGAGTTAGAGACATTACTTTCCACAGGATGTTCAGTCCTTCGATGTGAGGGCCAGTAGTCTCCGGTGTTAAATTAGTCTGTATCCAGCGTTTGTCTCATGAGAAATGAGGTTTGTGAAACAGATGCTGCACCGGCTATCCCAGACAGAGGACGTGATTGCAGCTGTTTGAAAAGCTGGTCACCTGTAGGAGGTCTCTGCTGGCATTCAGCAAGTACTGCTGAGGTTCTGCTGGGAATATGACTGTTTTACCTTTGTTTTAAAATATGTAGAAAGACACCAGAACTACTGTCGTACCTTTCCCTTCTGGAGGAATGCAGTCTAACAGAGTGAACGCCGCAGAAGTTATGCTCAAACTGCATTACATTTGAAATCGGTTCATAGGGAACAGGACTGCAAAGTGAACAAGGGTTGGTGGCTTCTCTTCATTTTTCTGCCACAAGGGAGAGGAATTTGTCATTGCAGCAGTGAGATTACAGGCAGAGCTATCTGATGGGGTTTAGCCGATGCAATGTTTCATGGCCACTGGGTGGGAGCATTTTCCTCCCAAGCCATTCTCTGCTTCTCCTTAGAAGAGCAGAATCTCCTCTAGATCACTTCAGTCCTGTCGTGTGAGTGCACCTCGTGTCCTGCGCTCATGTCCTTCTTTGCGGTCCCCAAACACACCAGTGTCGACCTTCCGCAGCTCTTACACAAACGCTGCTGCCTTGCGGTGTTCATCAGGAGTGATCCTGGGGTTTTGCTAAGTTAAAACTGCTGTTTTGCCAACTGGCGCAAGGTTTCTGGAGAGTGGATGCATTTCTCCAGGGACTGGGGTTGAGGATTGCTAAATTTGTCCCACTCAGTGCTTCAGTAGAACGTAGCCTTACCTATTTTTAAAGAAAAAGCTTCAGTGTGAAGTAAAACCAAAGATGCGTACGGTGCAGCAAATGAAACCTCCGGCTGTGTAAACAGATCAATAAACTGATTTGTGTTTGCTGACCGGAAGAAAAAACTAATTGCAAGTACTCCATACTCAATGTTTGTGGTGAAACTAGAGTAATTGGGATAATGAGAAATCCAATTTGCTTTTGTTTGGAGTTTATTCTTCTTTAGGTTTCATTAAACTGGACTGTGCAACGCACAAGGCTCTCAAGGCTAAGGCTGGTGGTGTATTCACAGTTTCTAGGTCTTCAGACTGGTATGTTCTTCAGGGATTTCTTCAAATTCTAAATTATTGCTTTTGCCATCCTTTAATATGACTTAAAACAATTGAAGTAATCTTGTTCCCGGTGTTGAAAGGCTCGTTTCATCTGCCAGAATCTCCTGCTCTGTGTTGGGCAGCCATCGGTTGTCCAACGTCTGAATACATCTGAATGACACCGATAGCTCTCAGGTTCCAGATGTGTGCAGTTACTAACATCTGCTAGAGGAAACGGGGCTTTCCTGTGTGTCCTGAAGATGTGTTTCCAAGAAAAAATCTTGTTGTGTCAGTCCTTGAGTATTTTTCATTTGAGTGCATCTCTTTGGATTTAAGTAGAAGAGAGAGGATGGAGATCATGGCGTGACTGTATCTCCATGAGGGACAATGTTCAGAGAGGTAAAAGATTTTAGACAGATGGGAAGAAATACCGTAGGAAAAACAGCAAGGTTGGAATTGTGCGAGTATGTTTTCTCCATTTGAGTGGAGAAAAGCTGTTTCAATCTAAGTCATCTCGATTGCTGGGAACAGTAATGAAGATGGTAATAAAGAGTTCTTAAAATGTTGTCATTGCAAGGAGAATAGAATTGTCACCAGCATATGCTATCACTTTGAGTTAAAGTCGGTAAATTGGAGAGGCATATTCTTGGCTTGGACGTCTCATTAGCATTATTTGGAGAGTGGAAAGTGAGTCCTTGATGAAGGGAACCGAGTGGGGTGAGCTCTCGTCCTGCGAGGAGGAGGAGGAGGAGGAGGAAAGAAGTGATTGGAGGTTAATGGGGTGTAGACAGGTAATGATGAATTGGTGATTTTAACTGTACAAATAGCAGATAAATGAGTCTTAAAAAAAAAAAAAAAGCTACAGAAAATAGTTTTTTAAAAGTTTTTGAAGGTCAGCCTGGTAAGAGTGGAGGCAAAACCTCTTGTTGCTGGGTTTTGTTTCGATCTGTCTGTCTGTAGAAGAGAGAGGAGAACCCAAAGGTCGCCTGTAACGGGAGATCCGGAGTTTAAAAGGCAGGTGATGTGTGACCTGCCAATTGACATACGGTACGACCCTGGTGTTATCTGAGATCGTGCCAATAAAGACTAAACCCTGCAAGTTGATTCCCTTTGCTGTCATTTTACAAAGGAAGCACCTTATCCAGAAGCCTGGTAGGAAATCTGTGGGCTCGAAGGGAGATTTATGTCTCCCTGTGGCAGAGGCAGATTTGGCTTTTTGGTTCTGTTGTAAATAGCATAAAGGCTGAGCTCTCCGAAGGGTCCAGAGTTCTGCAGAACAGACCAGTGCGTTCCATTGCAATCAGAACCTTTATTGTGGTTTTTGCTACATTTGTAAAGATTTTTTTTTCTATTTAATTTATCCTCTTTATAAACGAACACTTTAATGAGTCTCTGATCAAAGATTGCCCCTGTTCTATTCTGCCAAGTGTCTGCTTTTTCTTCTTCTGTTGTCAAGATGCGTTTCATCAGCTAAGAAAAAGTGACTTAAGGCAGGTCATGACAAACTAATTATATTTGAAAGCAGTAGATGGAAAAGTTTGAATTTTAAGAGGGTTTTTTTTTTTGTTAACTGATTTTGTTCTTGAAACGGGGCGGGGGAAGGAGTGGATTTTGGATGCGGTTTCAAAGCACAGAAGTGGCGTCTGATCCGCAGGAGGAGGCTGTGCTTCCTTCCTGAGCCCTCTGGCTCTGAGTAGTTCCATTTCCATCCTGAATACGTTCAGGAACATTTATAGTTTTTTATTCATGTACCGGTATTGTCTTTATATCATGTAGTTAGTATCATTTTCACTCTCTTCTCTTGCATAGTTATTACCAGTGATCATATATCCCACTTTAGCTAAGCTGAGTAAGCCCAGGCTGTTTTAGTTATCGCTTGTAAAATAAGACTTTCTGTCCCCTGACCATCCTAGCAGCCGGTTCCTTAGCTAGAGCTTGTGTTCATCTCTCTCGGCCACACCACCGACTGTCCGTGGTCGGGGGCTGGCAGCAGGGCTGTAGCTCTCGGAGCATCCTGCCTTTCATTACGAAATCCTCCTGGGGATTAACTCTCTTGCTGGTGCCTTTGAGGCTTCTGAAAGAGAAAATTGCTTTCAGGAGCAATAAGTTGAGGAGCTGAAAAGAATCAGGACGTACCTTTTTTTTTTTTTCTTTTTTAGACCTTTTGCACAAGAAGGGCATTATATCTGACTGTACAGTTGGCGGACCCCGAATTTTAAAATAGCTGGGCTCTTTTCTTCCTCACCAAACGAAGAGAGGAATGAAAGACACAGCACAGCAGCCTTTTTCTTTTTGAACCACACGTGCTGTTTCCACTCAGTTACACGTATGTGTTTGTACATGACCTTAATTACTGTATCGAAATCTTTGCTTCATTGCATGAATCTGCTCAGTCTGGTTGGGTTTTTTTTTTTAATACCAACTTGGGATGTGGCCTCCAGCTACTTGAAAAATTCAATATTGGTGGTTTCAGGAGGGGTGAGACCCACACAACACCCACTGATTGCAGAAACCTTGCCTGGGTCCATTCGACACTTGGGGTTTTTATGCTGACCACGCTGCCGCCTCTACTCCGCGCTCACAGCGGATTTTGCCACGGTTTTCTTCCTAGCTTTGTCCACAGCCCAACCTTCACCTTGTGCTAAAGGAAATGTTCTCACGTTAGGGCGAATATGGTATTTTGTCAGAAATGAAACGATTCCAGCGCACGTGGCTGTGGGCGTTTGTCTCGTTGTAACTTGTTATGGCTGTACTTCTCTGTATTGCAGGGCTATAGGAGGAATTAATTATAGGAGTAATTAATTATTTGGGGTTTGCTTCTTCAAAACTAGTATTTCGTAAAAAAATTCTTTCCTCTTTCTTCTTTCCTTGGTAAGCGTTCCTGAAAGTTCCTTATGTGTAACATTTCTATATATTTACAACATTTTATGGGGTTGTTTCCAGTTGGGTTGGGTTGGGTGTTCCAGGGTTGACCAGTAGCAGCATCCGTCTTCTGGATTTCCACCTGGGAGCGAGACCTGGGAGAGAGTACCACGGCAGAAAAATCTCCCTACTCTTGGTTTCAGGGTTGATGCAGAGGTCCGTGCTTGCTCACTAGATGAAGGGTCAGAAGAGTAGCAGCGGTCTGGGGTCAGGATCTGTCCTCTGTGAGGAATACAGCTCGCATCCTTAATGGCTTTGTCGGATACAGAGCACTTGGATTGAGGAGGGTCTTCAACAAGATACAGTTACTGTTCTTTTTGTAATAGCTGTATGATTTTGGAAGATGACGTGAGAAGATGAGGCAGGAGACCTCAGGGCCAGCAGCTGGAGTGGGACGTAGGTCTGGGAACGTAGGTCTGTGTTTGCCCACGATTCGGCAACTGGAGCAAGCGCAGGCGTGCAAGCGTGTGACTGCTGGTGAAGATGGAGCCGAACAAGGGGGTGAAGGGACCTGGAAGCTGGGGGTGTCTCTGTGTGTGTGTGTCTCTAAGGACAAGGACAAGACAGCAGGAGGATCTGGTGACCAGGGGGACCAGGGAAGTCCCAGCCAGCTGCTGGAGACTTGGTTGAGTCTGGGGATTAACCTGAGGCCACGTTTGTGTGTGTGATGTGTAACATTTCTATATATTTACAACATTTTATGGGGTTGTTTCCAGTTGGGTTGGGTTGGGTGTTCCAGGGTTGACCAGTAGCAGCATCCGTCTTCTGGATTTCCACCTGGGAGTGAGACCTGGGAGAGAGTACCACGGCAGAAAAATCTCCCTACTCTTGGTTTCAGGGTTGATGCAGAGGTCCGTGCTTGCTCACTAGATGAAGGGTCAGAAGAGTAGCAGCGGTCTGGGGTCAGGATCTGTCCTCTGTGAGGAATACAGCTCGCATCCTTAATGGCTTTGTCGGATACAGAGCACTTGGATTGAGGAGGGTCTTCAACAAGATACAGTTACTGTTCTTTTTGTAATAGCTGTATGATTTTGGAAGATGACGTGAGAAGATGAGGCAGGAGACCTCAGGGCCAGCAGCTGGAGTGGGACGTAGGTCTGGGAACCTGTGTTTGCCCACGATTCGGCAACTGGAGCAAGCGCGGGCGTGCAAGCGTGTGACTGCTGGTGAACATGGAGCCGGACAAGGGGGTGAAGGGACCTGGAAGCTGGGGGTGTCTGTGTGTGTGTGTCTCTAAGGACAAGGACAAGACAGCAGGAGGATCTGGTGACCAGGGGGACCAGGGAAGTCCCAGCCAGCTGCTGGAGACTTGGTTGAGTCTGGGGATTAACCTGAGGCCACGTTTGTGTGTGTGTGTGTGTGTGTGTGTGTGTGTGTGTGTGTGTGTAGGAGTCTGTGGGCTTGAGGCACGTGGGAAGACTGGGATCCAGGGTCGGCTACTGGGCAGGCTGAGCGCCTGAGCCCCACTGCTGGATGGATCCACGCTGCACCTAATGTACGTGTAGACTTTTGCCACTAATTCAGCTTCTCCCCCTGACAGTCTGTTAAGTAATTGTGTCCTGTTCTCCTTGGGCAGATGCTGTTGGTTACAATTTGGAGGATTTGAGGATGAAAGAGAAAATGAGAGAAGCAGAATGCCCCGAAGCACCTTTTGGGGATGGGAGGAATTAATTAACCAGTGAAGCTGTGCTGGGCTGTTTCATTCTAATCATCTCTTTTTGTGTTTCAGCCCTGGCCCAGTGTGTCCAACCTGGCCAAGGATTTCATCGATCGTCTACTCACGGTGGACCCCAGTGACAGAATGACAGCCCTCCAGGCCCTGAAGCACCCGTGGGTGGTCAGCATGGCAGCTTCTTCCTCCATGAAGAACCTACACCGTTCCATCTCGCAAAACCTTCTCAAGAGGGCTTCTTCCCGCTGCCAGAGCACCAAGTCCGCGCAGTCCACCCGCTCCAGCCGTTCCACCAAATCCAACAAGCCGCGGCGGGTTCGGGAACGGGAGCTGCGTGAGCTCAACCTGCGATACCAGCAGCAGTACACTGGCTGAGCACTGGGCTGGGACCTGCCGGGCGTCTTTCCAGATGTCTTCTCTGCGGCGTAGGTGTGCGGCACCCTTTGCTGCGCCCTCACTCAGCGAGGAACATCCAGGTTCCTCCCTCCCTCCCTTCCTCCAGGTGTCCTTCCCCATCCACGAGGAGGTGTCCCCTCGTGCGGAGGAAAGGGAATCGCGTGGTGGCCATCCCATCCTGCGACCTGTGCCGTGGGGTCTCACGTAGGAAACGGGGGAGCCCTTGTGGGCTCAGAGCACAGCTCAGAGCCTCAAGTAGTACACAAATTAAGGAGCCACGTGGGGAGAAGAGCTCTTTCTGTAGCCCAGGAGCTTGGTTGTTCATAGTTATTTATTAATTCCAGAGCGTTACGTTTCTCTCACTTGCATATGAAAAAAAAAAAAGAAGAAATCACTTTTATGTGTATGTACGCGCACGTACGTGTGTGCGCATACACATGTGGGTGTGTGTATGTATTTAAAAATTATATATACACAACTTTTGAGCTGGTTTAGTCAGACTCTGTGGTGCCTTTGCAGTGAAGCTGGTATGAATCACATGCAGTTAGAAGTAGGATAGCTCTGACTCACCACCGGCGTGCTGCCCACCAGCTCCTCGTTGAAGAGATGCCAGACAGCAGTTTTCCGTGATGACTGGGAAGCTGCGAGGTTTCCCCCAAGGGCTGCCATCCGCCTGATGACGTCAAGGGTTTACTCAAGCTGTTCGAGAGCAGCCGGGCAAAATTGACAACCAGGCTGAAGTGCTGCGGGCTCGGAGCTGGAGTCCGCTTCCTTTGATCCAGACTGGCTGGGTGCTCCTAATGGAGGGGTGGGAAGAGGATCATCTTCCTGCAGGAAATTCGTGGTATGCAGAGAGATGTCTTTGGCAAGGCAGGTTTTTGGGGGATTCCTTGCAGTCCCCCTTGAATTATCCTTCCCCTATTTGCAGCAAGACTAGTGCCTACCGTGCAGGTTTTGTTGTTCTTGTGGCCCTGTCATGTCTGTGAGCTGTTACACGTTTCACGCCCTTCAGACTTAGTGTTGCCGACCATGATGCTTCACCAAAACTTCAGTGGTTTCAGGGATTTGCTCCCTGGCTGCAGATTTTATGGGGCTCCCCTGCTTTGCGTGCCTGTTCTGCCCCGCTACTGCCATACCTCCTCTGGCACAGTGAAGCGGCAGTGGGAGCTCTTGGCATGGCCGCAAATGGCTCCGTAGCATCAGGGTTGGGGCTTGAGTAGTGGAGGTCCGTTCCTGGAGTGTCGGGAGTGATACGATGCCCTGGAGACGTTGCACAAACACCTTAGAGCTGTTAGGTGTGACTTGAATCCAACAGGAAAAAAGCTGCCTTTCGGGTTTCCTTGTGCTGGATGGGAGACGTGGGGCCCTCTTGTGAAGGACCTCTTGGGGATGGTGGGTGCTGTAGAGCTGCTCTTTGTGCCAAGCCTGCTGAGATACCTTCCCAACTAGTTAAAGCAGCAAAGCGGGGCTGATGCCACAGTCTCAGGGTGGATTCGGCCTCTTGTGGTAGCAGAGACGAGATCTGCGGTGAAGGAGAATGCTGGGGTTTGAAACTTTTCAGGCGAGGCCATAAGGTTAGTGTCATGCTGTGCACTTGGGAAGTGTTAGCTTAGCTCTGGGCCGGAGATGCTGATTGCGCAAGCTCAAGGGGCTGGCGAGCATGGCCTTCCCACCTGGGATTGATGCCCGTGCTGCTGTGTTTTAGTGTCAGCAAGGTTTTAAGTGGTGGGTCGCATCTCCAGGGAGCTCGAACTCTACTGGCCGAAGCTCCTTTGTGGTCAGCAAACAGCAAAGCGGCTCAGTTTCAGTGGGAGAAGACTGCGTTTTCTGTGCTTAAGGAAAAGAAAAAAGGGAATTTGTAGGGCTGTGCTTCCCACCCCGCAGCGGGGATGGGCCGTAACCACTGTGAGCACAGCTTGGTGTGCCCAAGCATGCGTTTGGGAATGCACCAGAAGAAGCCTGAGCACAGCCAGTGCGTGTAGCAGGGGTCAATTCTAAATCCTTTGTGTGGTTTTACATATTATTTTGAAAGCTCCAGATCCTTTGCAGGCTGCCCTTTCTCTGAGTGCTCATCGTACCAGATCACACACAGTCTTTCTTCCATCAGCATTAACAGATACTGCAGAATTACCAAAAATTGGGGTTTTTCGGCTCTGTGGACTGCAAAGAAAAAAGGTTTCTTCTGTTACCTTTTCACATAGTCTTCCCTGGTTCCTTACCATGAACTATAAACTCGATGTGATTTCTGACAGAGCAGGCGGTTTGCCACATTTTGCTTCACAAACGGTTCAGTGCTGCTCACATTACTGCAAACAGCTCTTCAAAAGCAGCAGCCACTCCGAGAGAAGCATCAACTGGAAAATTGGTCTTCCCCTGTACGTTAAGAGATTGGAGGATGCTATCTCAGAGGGCTTCTGGTTCTGAGCTGTCACTTGGAAGAGTCTTCTGCATGTTTGGAGCATCACACCCAGGCACTGTGATCTCTTCTCCCTCCTGGGTGCTCTCACGGCCCTCCCCGGATTATCTTGCATGTTTATCCTTAAAACAGGTATTTTGCCTACACAAGGAGGTCAAACTGATGAACTGAGCCAATACCTCTTGAACCCGAGACCCTTTCCTTTAACCACTAGACGACCAAAATGCACCGATGTTGTGCAGATGTCTGTTCCTTCGTGCTTTCCCTTGTAGGGGCTAAACGAAGGTGGTGAGAAGGTGAGGACCTTGAGCTCTGGTCTGAGCAAGCTCGTTTCTCCACCAAGCAGAACAAGGAGCTTCTCATCTGTGACAATTTGTGCTTTATTGCTTGTCAGCAATGGGTTTTTCAGCTGGAGAAGTTCAAAGTGAGGTCATTCGTGGTGACTTTGGGGGTGGAATATGTTCTGGGAAGCAAGATGTTGCTATTTAGGTTCCTGGCACTGTCACTTTTCTGCGGGGAGTTGGGAGGATCCCTCACGTGCCCGAGCACTCTTTGGGGTGGGGAGGTGTGGTGCTCAGGCATCCCGCTGGCAGGAAATTGCACGAAAGAGGACCAAGTCCATCCCATAAGGGGCTTTGGCTTTTCTAGAAAACAGAACTCTGATTCTCTTCACGAATGCAGTGTTTTCCCATTTGCCTGGAAAAATCAGTGTAACCATGGGGAAAATCTTCATAGGCTTTCCTTCCATCGTTTGATTATAACACTCTTGGCTGAATCCCTCTTCTTTTTCTATATTCAGTATTTGCAGGAACTCAGACGATAACATGTGTGGGCAGACAAGAGACTAGCAGAGCTCCTCCCATGTCCCTTAGACCCCCTCGCTGATCTTTCTGTTTCCGCTCTGGCTGGAAAACTGCGATGGTCCGAATGCTACGTTGCAAAGTCCAGCTCAAAACAATTCCTCGGGCGCTTTTATCCGTGTGGTTGGGGCACATTTTCAGCTGGGTCTGGCAGAGCGCTGTGATTTTGAGCAGTAGTTCAGGTGCCTTCAATCTGTCCTCTTAAGAAGCTCTTCACTGTGAATTATCTTGATCATCTGTCTTCGTACGTATTCCACAGGAGCATCTCAGCTCTCGGTTTATCTCAAGTCTCAGGAGTTTACACTTTTCAGGAGTGCCTTGTTTGGGGATTTTAGAAGCTAAAATCTCTGAAGTGGCTTTTCTTTTGTTTGATTTTTAAATCATTTTCTTTGGCTCTTAATGGTGGCTCTTAATTTGTCTTGCAGAGTTGTTTGGGGTTTTTTTTTTTTTTTTTTCAAGGATTCCTCTGGTACTGGATTAGCTGGGGAGAGCACAGCGCAGGTAACACGCGTGTTCCAGGCTATCGCCGCGTTAGCTTTATATTAGCTGGCACACAAATCTCTGTAGAGGAGTGCTTTTGTTTTCTGTACTTCTGTTCATACAATGAAAACGAAGCTGGAATGACACCTAGTGGCAAATTGCAGTGTGTCTTTGTCCCAAGTACAGCCCTCTTCTGGTTACCTCCCCACTCTTTCAGGGTGAGATGCGCTTTACAAAGAGGAATCTGGGTTTGGTGTGCTGAGTGATGGTCCTGGACCACATCTGCAGTCCCAGATGCCCAACAGCTTTCTCCGCCTGCCCCGTTTTCTCCTGTGCTGATCCCAAAGACCAGCATTTTTAGCCCACACAGGGATGAGCAGGGGTCCAAGTGCACCCGCTGGAAGGGATGCTGTGTGCCGGGGAGATGATGTGTGTGGCAACCCCCCCCAGATCTAAAGGAGGTGCTCACCCTCACCCTGCTTTGGGGAGACATCTTTGGGGACACTAGGAGAAAGTGAAGACTGAAGATGCTCAGGCTGGAAGCAGTAGGTTTGGGACTTTCTCCCATTGTGAGACAGGATGGAGCAGCTCAGGGTGTTGCTTCCCAGCGTATTCTGTTTCAGGGAAACGCTGTTTTAAGGAGTAAAGGGAATTACGGTTGTTTTGTCTTTTGGAACTTAGCGGTACTGTGTAAAACAATCCCATCGTTTTGTCCTGGGAGTTTGGCTGCTCTCTTGGGGGGACACCATTACAGCTTCAAAGAACGTGGCCTTCTTGATTTTTTTTTTTTTTTTTTTTTTTTGGGGCTTTGGGAAATGAATGTGAAAAGGTTTTTCAG
>NW_009646926.1:78249-94468 GCF_000708025.1 Charadrius vociferus | reverse complement strand
TTTTTTTTTTTTTTTTTTTTTTTGGGAGGCTTGTGGAAATGAATGTGAAAAGGTCTTCCAGAAATAACACGAGGTGGTCTACAGACTTGCATCCAGATTTTTGAGTGCATAATGTATTTTTCTATGTGTTTTGCTACAACAGCAATTACTTGTCCATGTTTGATTTACTTCTCGCCCTTCTCAGGCTTGTAAAAAAACAACATTTCAACCCAGTGGTGGTAAACCCCCCACCTTCCTTCAATCCAGGTGAAATCTGTGCTGTTTAACACTGAGATTGTGATAGCATCCAGATGCTCCTGCCCGGACTGCATTGTTTTTGGAAACGTGCAGCCGTATGGGAGGGACAGCTTTATAGCCTCGTGGTGAGAGTAAGCCCAGGCAAAAGGGCTCTGACCTGCTGGCTTCGGTTGTGGTGTGGAAACCCACTGCCGCATAGGGCCCGTGTTATGTACTTGTTTTGGAAATGAGAAACCCTCAGACTTTTACATTCCTTGGGTGTTTTCTTCTTTTAGGTCAGATATTTTCAGTTCTGGTAGTTTACGTTCTTTCTTATACCCTGCTCCGTTTCTCAATCCTGTTTTCTACCGGGGTGTTTGGCTGAAGTACCAATAGAGCCAACTTCTATGTAATGCACAAACTGGAAGAGGAATCGTGGTTAATGCAGCTCCTGGGCAGCGAGCCTGGATTTGGCTCTGCGGGAGCCGCGGTGAGGCCTGGAGCCAGGTAAAAGCATCTGTGTGGTGCCTCGCAGGTGGGCGAAGGCTCCCTTTGAGCACCCTGCAGTGCAGGCTCAGCTCAGGGTGATCCTGTACCACCTCGGACAACCAGTGGCGTGGCTGTTACAGGCCTTTTATTAGACCGTGTGGGGCCATATTCCTATTTTAAGTGGCGATACTAAAGCTTCAGAGGGTTTGAGGTAGGGTAAATTAAAACCTCCATTGTTTGACTTAATTTAGTTTTCTAAATGATGCAGAGCGACACTGAGATTGGCTCTGGGGGGAGATCACGCCCTCTGGAGAAGCTGCAAACTATTCTCTGGCCGCAGTGTGAGCCCTTGGGTTTGCAGGGAGGGTGGCTGTGTCCTCACCTCTCAACCAGCTCCGCTTCATCCTGGAAAATACTGCAAAGTGCCTGTATCACTCGGTGCCGGGTACCCAGCCCCAAGTCGCCTACCCCACTCTTGGGAGGCTTTTGGTGCTTTTTCTGACCGCTCAGTCTCCTCTTTCAGCCTGGATTAAGAAAGCAGCTCTTTGGGTGCTGCAGAGGAAGGTGCTTACGCATCAGCTGTGCCTTACTAAGCAGTAAATTTGCCCCCCCCCCAATAAAAGTGAAGCAGTAGGGATATGCGGTGGCAACGGCATCGTGGAGCTTGGTACCTTCCACCCTCAGCGTCCCTGGGGTGGAGGGAGCTCCGCCTGCCTGATGGCAGTTTTTCCTTCTCCCGCTGTCCTCTGCTGCGTGGTAATCCTGTCGATCCCTGTGGGATGGGCGAGCTGCGAGCTGCTCTTGCAAATACCGTTGCGCTGTGTTTGTCTGCTGAACGTGGAGGAGATCCCCCGCCCCGACGAGGTGTGTTAGAAAGGAGCAGCTCCTGCGAGCACGGCCAGATGCCGTGAGTTTTCCTGTTGCCTTTCACTACGGAAAGACACCTCCCGGGAAGCTCTCGGGACCGGAGGTCTTCCGGCACTTGCTGTTATTTTTGGTTGCCAAATTTCCGGTGCTGGGCTGGAACGGTTTGGAAGTTACTCTGATCGTGTCCCGTCAGTCTCCTAACGGGGCCGTTTGGAGAAGCATCTGTGACTTGCCTTTTGAGTCCTGCCTTTACGCTTGTAGGATGAGGTCTGAACCCTTGTAATTAGTCTGTAACGTTACGATTAGAGTGTACAGAATTATTTATTTTGTGTACTCGGTCTGCTAAACATGTAAATGTATTCTGTGTACCCCACTGCTCTGCTGTCGTTACTTCTGGTTCATGGATGGTGCGTGGGCTCTGCCGAAAGGCGCTGCTTTCTGGGCTGTGAGCGATGGTCAGTAAACGCCTCGAAAGCCAGGAGCTGCTCACCCCTCTAATTCCTTCTTGGAGCACAGCAAGAAAGTACCGAAGTGCCCCTAAAAGAGTTTGCTGGTTTTGTTTAAGGCAGCTGCCAGCCCGGGAGCTGCCAGAGGGAGACCTTGTGTGGGGCCGGGATGTCCACGGGATGCTCAGGGTGAGTTGGACACTCAGCCTCTCACTGGAGGGCAGGGTTTGGAGGCTGAACGGGCACTTGGGAACACTTTGTTCGCTTTTCTTTGGCTGCAAGGCAGCAAACGGGGCCAGAGAAATACCCTGCTTTGCCCACAGCAACTCCTCACCTCTCTGGTTTCACTCTGAGCAGCTTCTACGGGTGAACAGGAAAACCTGTAACACCGAGTGAAGAATGCACACCCCTTTTGAACCATGTCCTGCTGGAAGGGAGGGGATTTTTTCAGGGGCAAGGGACCCCATCCCGGCAGCGGCAGGGGGGACGGTGACCTGAACACATGGAGCGAATGACCCATAGCACTGCGGTTGATCAATTCCTGTTTGAAGCTCCACATGGCCACCGCTTCCTTCTGCCTTTATGGCCCATCCCCACATCTCTGACGTTCAACTACCTTCAAGGTTATTTAGGACCTAGCTAAAGCCGAAAAAGAATACGCTGCTTTCGGGAGATCGGTCTTATTTCAGGTACCATGGAGCGAAAGCACACTCTAAATGTCAAGGCAGACCGGTGGGACTGGTATGTACCTTGTGCAGCTGCTCCCACCGGCCTTAGGGGAGATCTGCGAGGAGCTCAGCCCCCGTGCCCTTGTCCCCGGCGAGGTTTTCCGAGGCAAAGGAGTCTGAGCCAGCAGCTTCATGGGTTTCTCTGCAAGCCCCCGTTCCCCCACCTCAGTTTGCTCCCGTTTCTCTTGCTCCCAGCAGAGCAGACCGCTAAATGAAGCTCAGTTTTATCCAACCAAACTAAAACTTGTCAGCCCTGGGCTGTATTTGGGCAGCTTTTGAGGTTTTTAAACTCAAACATATGGGCCAGACTATATGTCTTTATGCTCTGCTCGTGGTCTATAACCCTTCCCGTGGGGGTGTCTCTGCGTAGCATCGTGCTGTCTCTGCCACTGCTTGACAGGAGAGTGATCGCAACGTTTTGGGGGCTGGGATTCACACAGCAAAAGGTTTATGTTGCATTCACATTACTGGTGAAGAAAAAAAAACCCACCCCGTGCCTGGTGTTGGGACAGTCTGATCCTGCTCCTTTCCATGCTGTCCTTGTGACCCGCTCTGTTTGGAGCTGCCAGGAACCAGGTTTTAATTCATTGACCACGTGTGAACACAGAACTTATGGTTTTTGCACCTGCTGTTGGCTGGAGAACCTGTTTGAGTGGAAGTGCTGCTTTCTGCTGAAAACCTGTCGCCTGACCTTGAATTTTTTTTTTTTTTTTTCTCGGCTTCAAATTTTCCTTTGGGATGGCCTTCAGTTTCCCACTCTGTTACCGGGCAAACCTGCGCCTGTGAAGCAGGTGCTGGTCTCCAGCTGCCCCCTCCCACCTTTCTGAAGAGCTGGAGCTGCCGGTGGCATTTCTCCCTTCCAGCTCTGCTGTCGCACAAGTTACCGCTTTAAACTGCAGGCAGGGATCTTTTAAGATCTTGTGGACCCGCCAGCACCCCCCTCCCCTCCATCGCTTGCTCGTGCTGAGCCTGGTGAGCTCCACGATCCCTTCCCTGGAGGAGCTGATTCTGTTTGGGACCCACTGGTGCTGGAGAACTCTCCCCTGGGTTGGTGGCAAAGCCGTTACAGGTAACATCACCCACCCTCACCGCTGCGGCAGTCTGGGCTGGTGCCAAGGTGTAGATCCCTGTGCTTGAAGACTCCCTCAGCAGCCCTGGAGCCGCAGCGAGCCCTGCTCCCCCTCTGCCTGCGCATCGTGTCCTGCCTTCTGCACCGCTCCGGCTCTGGGAGGTGCCGGCGTTCCAGAGAGGAGGAGCACGGGGTGCCCCAGGTGTCCCCCCTGCGCCTTCCACCCCCGGTCGGCATCACGAGAGGAAAGGAGCCAGAGGCAGCGCTTGGCACAAGCGAATGCTGACACTTTATTCCGCGGTGGGGTCCCTTGCTTCCAGCTCAGCCCCCCGCCGGCTCTGCCGAGCTCACCGTGCCGGCAGCAGCGCCCAGCGAAGGGATCCCTCCGGCACTGCCTCTAGCCCTGAGATATAACGTAGTTGATCCAGTTTCGGAACTGGCTTACGCGGGTGTAGATGGCGGGCGTGCGGACGTTGCAGTTGCTGTTCCCCCAGGAGACAATGCCGATCAAGGTCCAGCCATTCCCGCTCTGATATACCAGAGGTCCACCAGAGTCACCCTGCAGAGAGGACACCTTAGTGGTCCCGGCATGTGCTCCAAACTGGTCCCTGCTCACCAGGTTCCCTGGACACGGCCAGGTGCTACAGCTTAAATCTCCAGCTCCATAGAGGCAAGACTCCCTGTGTCCTCCTCCTCCTCCTCTTCCACCCTCCCTGGGGTGCAGTAGGACCTCGGCTCCTTACCTGGCAGGAGGAGGCGCCGACCCCACCGGCACAGAGCATGGAGCTGGTGATCCGGTTGCCCCAGTACTGCATGCACTGGCTCGGGGAGATCAAGGGCAGGACTACCTGCTGCAGGCGCGCCGCCATGGCTTGGGCTAGGGGAAAAGAAACACCATTAAATCACCCCAGTGCCGGCAGGTCTCCCAGAACTTTTGGGAGCCCACGGGCACTCTGGGCAAGCTCCCGCTGGTGCTCCCAAACACATGGGTGATGCCATGCAAAGCCGTGCCGACGTACCCCGTCTTTCCTGGGCGGGATTGTCTTGTGCCAGCAGCCCCGAGCAAGGGTGAGCTTGTGCCCATGCTTGCACCAACACATGCTTGTGTGCCGACAGTCACTCAACTGCACACGAGTTGTCACCCCCTCCCTGGGCACCCCCAGACCCTGCAGAGTACCCCCCAGGAAGGACAGTGGCCACCCGCAGCCCTCCCTGAAGCTGCCGCATACGTACAGTTGGTGTTGACGCGTCCCCAGCCAGTGGTGACGCACTGGAGGTTGGCGGGCAGAGCCAGGTTGGCGGGAGCCAGGCAGATGGGGGACACGCGGGCTCCCAGCCGGGCGGGCGAGGAGAGCCTCAGCAGGGTGATGTCGTTGTTGAGGGTATTGGGGTCCCAGTAGGGGTTTGTGATGGCCTGCCAAAAAAGAAAAATACCGCAGTGCTTCATCCCCACCCTTGGGGAGCAGGCACCGCACAGAGCTGCAGCCCTGTCCCAGCATTGCCACCGTGTCAGCCCGACTCACCCTGGCCACGGTCCTCACTTGAACGGACTCTGCGCTGGAGGTGAGGTCAAATTCCCCGAGGACGACGACGTGGGCGTAGGGGCTGCGAGAGGTAAGGGAGTCAGGGGGATGCGCAGAAGCCAGCACCCGGGGTGGGAGCAGCCATGGGGCACCGTGTGCCCAAGGGAGGACAGCTGGGATGGAGTCCCGGGCGGCTCAGTCCCTTGGGTGCTGGCTTTTGGGGCTGTCCCAAGCACTGTTTGGCGATGCCCAGTGCGCCCTGAGCCCCTGCTGGGTGGCACGGCCGCGGGCGGACCGGGCATCGCTCCTCACTTGAATTGGCAGTGAGCAGCTGTGACGACCCATTCCTCGTTGATCAAGGAGCCGCCGCAGAAGTGGCTTCCTGAGCGGGTCTGGGGAGCAAAGAGGGAGGAAGAGCCGGGGCTGGGCGGGCTGAGCTGTCCCCCAAAGCTGGGGACAGGTAGAGGGTGTCACGGGTCCCCTTGGGGCCTGCCCACCGTCCAACCCCGACACGCGGTGCTGTGCCACTGTGGCGTTTAGGGCACCGACTGTCCCTGCCCAGGGAGGGGGACGGTGCCATACCTGCAGGGACACCTGCCAGGGCCATGAGCCAGGCACCGCCGTCTGCCCGTTGATGATCTTCTCGTTGTAGTGCACCAAGGGGCTGATGGCGGGCTCCCCGCAGCCTGTGGGAGAGGCAGAGGGGCACAAGGGTGACCTCAAAAGCTTAGAGCTACCCGCACTGGTGCGGGTGGCTCTGTGTCACCATCCCCGGCATGTCCTGGTCCTGCTGCACCCCGAGGACCTCCCTCCACCTGTGGGCAGCGCTTACCTGAGACGGTGCTGGCAAGGGCCAGGCAGGCAAGTGCCCACAGAAACGCCATCCTGGCAGGACAGCGCCGTGCCCCGGGGCCCCAAGCTTTATAGCAGCCGGGAGCCGTGTGGCTCGTAGCCAGGCAGGGCAAGGTCCCCCTGCTGCCTTCTGTCAGCTGTGGGCAGCGGTGACGGGCCAAACCTGGCACCTATCTTGCCCCCCCAACAAGCGGGGATGTGGGAACGTGCTGCCGAAAGGCACCCTGGGGCTCTTGGGCTATCGCTGTAACGAGTTGTGTCAATTCTTGCTGCAGCCTGTGGTGCGGCAGAGGTGGAGACCACCGTAGGGCTACGATGTGGGGCACAGGGGCCTGCTTGTGGGCACACAGCTGGGGCTGGACATGCTGGAACGGGCACCAGTGCCTGGGGTGCAGGAGGTCACCCCGTCCCCAGGGCAGTTTCAGATCTGTTGGTAGTGGGGCTGTTCTCCCGTGTGGCTGTGAAGCCCTGACCGGGGACAGTGCCAGACCCAGCTGGACGTTCCCAGGGCCCAGGGTCACACCTTGGACCTCGACCCTGCTGCAGGTGAGCGTGTCCCAGAGCCAGCTGGGGCAGGTGGGGACGGCAGACCCCTTCCCAGGCAGGTGGGAGCTGTGGCCAGTGTGGTGAGCGCTCTGTGAGCCCCAGGGAGGACAGTGGCCACCTCCCGAGCTGAGCCTGACCCCTCCACCTGAGCATCCCCCCACCACTGCAGCTGCCTGACCCCTCACCCCAGGGCTGCACGCTGGGGAATAGCGTAGTGCTCCCCACCTCAAGTCCCCCCGTCACCATCCTGGACATGCAGAGGGGGAACATAGTGTTTCCACCAACCCCCATGTCCCTGGGTGATGCTCCTGGAGTGGCAATGGGTGCAGGCAGCCATCCCCAGGGGTGATGCGGAGCACAAGGATGGATCCCCACCCCACCGCACCACCCGCATGCCCTCAGTCTTGCCCTGACCTGGTGGAGAGCAGAGCCTGGACGCTGGTGCGTGATTGCAGAGCTCAGGCCTTTATTTCTGGCAGTGGTGCCGCGCGAGGACAGCGGGATCAGACCTGCCACAAGGCAGGAAGCGCGGCAGAGCATGAGGGTCTCCCAGGGGGCTACAGGGGCTGGGCACAAGGATGCAGGGACAGAGACAGGCTTCGCTCCTGATCTTTGCATGGAGATGATCAAGGGCTGGACAGCAGCAGAGGACGGAGGCAGACCCAGCGCCCACAGTGCTGCTACCCATCCTGGAGGAAGGTGGGCCAGGAGGATGCTCGAGGTGCCAGACACAACTCAGTTCATGCTCTTCAAAAGGCTGGAGAGTCTCGTACTCCAGTCCTGGCTTGGATGCTGGCAAGAGAGCCGGGGCCAGGAGTTGGCCAGGTCAGCAGAAACGCAGAGCTGTTCCTTCATGCCGGCAGGGACAGGGTTAACAGCACTACCCAGGGTGGCGAGACCCCCTTGTGCCCTTCTCTGTAGCCATGAGCCATGATGAGCTGGCTGAGCCGTCCTCCACCATCCATGCTGGTGGAGCAGCAACACCAGCCCTCTGGGTGAGCCAAACCAGAGGAAGACCTTCCATGGCTAAAACCCTCCGACAAGCCTGGGTGTAGCAGGGCTCCAGTCTGCCTTGGTTCTGGGGTGATACCAGACTCCATGGCCAGGACACGCTGGCTCAGAAAGCTGTCTGGATACTCAGGGAAACCCAAATATCTCTGTAGCCCCATGGAGACATGGACTCACCCCAGCTGCAGACTCCTGTCCTTTGCTCTGCTGCTCCTCTTTCTCCTGCAGGCAGTAGACTAGACCTGAGCAGACCTCAGCCAGCAGAATAGCTATGGGTTGACTTTTTCTCCTGCAGCTGGTGCTTGCAGGGGACAGTCGGCTCAGCGAGGCAGGCCTAGAGGAGGACGGCACGTATCCAGACTGTCCCCAGCACAGGGCAACGTGCTGTGCGTGGGGCATGCCCTGTCTCATCTCCGTTCTCCCCACACGCAGCCTCAGAGACGTCCCGCGTGGTCCGTGGGGGCAGCGGGGAGCAGGCCATGGGGCTCAGCGTCAGGCACACTTGCCCTTGCGAAGGCAGAAGGGCAGCTCCGGCGCGGGGACCAGGATGGTGCTGAAGATGGGCCGGTAGTTCTCAGGCAGGACCTGGGGGTGCTGTGCCATCATTTCCAGCACCATGTGCCGCACCTCCTTGGAGACGTCACCCCGCAGATCCAGCAAGGTGGAGACGTGCTCATCGCTGGGCAGAGAGCAAGAGGTGAGTCCGGACGCTGCTGACACTGACCACAGTGCTCCTGTCCTGCCAACCTCCTATGATCCAGCAAAGCTGAGCTGAGGCGAGGGGAGAGCTAGTACTTTGCACCAGCCCAACCTTAAAATTTGCTTGAAAATAACCCCACAAACCTTGTGAATTTGGTTTTGATATTTCACGGGTTTCATCTGGTTCTGACCTTTCCGATTTGGCAGTTTGTGATTTCTCACACTTTGTTTGGCCACCAAATACAGACAGGTGAATGCCACAGCAGAACTGCTTTTTCCTTTACATCTTTGCCCTTGGGACTTTGCAAAAACCCCTCAAATCTGGAGCATGGGAAAAGGAAACCTCAGGGAGGAGGGGGAAAGCGCCTGGGTTTCCGCCTGCTCTGCAGCGTAACCTCGCAGAGTCCAGCCCAAGCCTGGCTCCCCTGGGCAGACTCACGCCTACCCTGCCTCGCAGGAGAGCCGAGCTGGGTTTCTTACCTGACGTCGGGGTACTTGGTGATGAAGCCCAGCACCTCCAGGCTGAGTAGTGCTGGGTCTTTGAGGCTGATCAGCTCCCGCAGGGCAAACACGGCCTCCAGGCTCTGCTGGCTCCCATCCAGACCCTGGGAGGGACAGCGGCCACGTGTGAGACCGGGAGGAGGCCACCACGGTGGGTGGTGAGCTGCAGCCTGGTCCTCAGTGCCCATGTGGGGACCTGGCCCCTCGTGGCTGGTGTCTCCCCACTCAGTGTGTCCCATCCATCGGGGCTGGCTCACCCCAAGGCAAGACGAAGCTGTGCAGCCTCACCCACCCGTGCTAGGTGGTCCCATGAGTCCCTAATCCAGCCAGTTCTGCCCATCTTGGCCTCGCAACCACCCTAGTGTAACAGCCACTTCTTGGGCTGATGTACCCACACCATCTGCCGTGGGCTGGAGGGGAGCAGGAGGGTGATGGAGATGAGCTATGAGCTCCTTGCACCGACCTTGCTGTGCGATGCTCCCCTCCCGTGGCCCAGCCCCGGCTCCCTGCCACACGTGGGCACCACTCACCAAGCTACAGAAGAGCTCCCGGAGCTGTGTGGCATCCTGCAGCAGGCGGTCGCAGAGCTGGCTCCGCTCCTCCTCGCTCTTGCACACCATTTTCTTCTGCATGAGGGCCCGCAGGTACTGGCTGGCCACGAGGAGCTCGCTCTCCGTCAGCAGGAGCTGGGCAAGGGAGAGGTGTTAGCACTGGGCATCACCTGGGTGTCAAACCCCAATTGCCCAGGCAAAGGGGCTGGATGCAACACCAAGTCACAGGGACAACATGCCGGGAAGCCTTCTGGCCGGAGGGACAGAGAAAGTAGCTGAATTTGGGGGTAATTCTGAATTCAGTGTGGTGGTGCCCTCTGGGCTGCTCCAGAGGATACGGGCTCTCTGGCAAACCCAGCAGCTACTGCATCCTGCATGCAACTGCCCAACTTCCTTGCCCTACAGACAAGCAGCTATTTGAAGCACACCTCGCAGGAACCGTACCGTGAAGATGGGTTTCCTGACGCGGGAAAAGTCCTTTGCATACTTGTCAATCACTTCACACATGCTGCTGACGAGCTGGGACCCGGAGAGCCACTTGCGGGACGGCAGCTGCAGGCAGAGGGGCTGAAAGAAGCAGAGGAGCAGCGTACGGTGCCCTGCATTGCATCGCTCTCGCCGCAGCTGCCAGCTGTGGGGTGGCACGACATCCCACGGCCGCTGCCTGCCTGCTGCCTGGCAGCACGGCTGCTTTGCCTTGCAAAAACCACAAGCTCCCGCTGCCAGCTCAAAGTCAACATAAAAACAGAAGAGTGGTTTAGATTAGGAAATTATGGAACTACACTGGGGCCGCCCCTCCCCGACACCCAGAGATCCACATTTTGGGGCTTTATCTGGGTCACGATGCCGCATCGTGGGCAGCAAGCTGCTCCTCACACACACGCTTTTGGCCTGTCCTGCTGTGATTTTATTTTTAATTTCCACTCCTCTCCGCTTCCCTTGTGTAGACATAACATGTTTTTGGCCGTGGGCTTTGACCTCCTCCTCCCCTGCTGTCCTTGCCCATCTTCTGCCTGCAGGCAGACATTCCCTCCATGTCTCCACCATGGCCATGGCAGTCTCCAAGCTGCCCGCGAGCGTTTCATCCTTTAGCTGCTCTTTTGTTTTCGTGGCATTCAAGCCCTAAATAGCAATGCTGTTAATTATTCCAGATTTTTGGTCCAGACTCCAGGAAAGCTAAATTTGACTACGCTGGCAGGAAATGACTCGGGCAGTTGCACATGGGCTTGTATCCTCTGCGCGGACACTGCCTCTCTCCTGTTGGTTTTCTGCCACGAAAGAGCCATAAAAAGGAGGGCGAGGCAGCCTGGGGGGGCTGTGGCTCCCGCTCTTTGTCGGTTAGTGGTTTGGGGGCCACAAGCCATCTGCCCCAGCGATACAGGGCAGTGCTGGCTGGTGACAGACATCGCATGAACTGCAGGCGGTTTATCAAGGTCTGGGAGCCAGGCTGGCAGAGACGTCTGCAGGATGATAGCAGGCCACGGGGTATGTGGCGGGGATCCTGGGCAGGAATAAACCTGTGCCTGTAGCAGTAGTGCTGGTCTTGCTGGGGCCGGGTTCGTTGCAGCCCTGCCAGCCTCAGGGGCTGTGGACAAACGTACCTGCAGGTCCAGGAGCAGCTCCTCCAGCAGCAGCTGGCAGGCTTTCTTCTGCGTCCTGTCTAGAGCAGCCCGGAGGGATGCGGGGACTTCTCTGCGGGCAGCGTCAGGGTGCAGGGAGGAGACAGAGGAGCTAGGAGACAGAGAAGGGAGGGGACAGGTAGCCCGGGAAGCATGGTGGGGACAGGGAGTGAGCAGTGGAGTTCCTACAAGACCTACACGGTGCTGGTGCGTGTTACCTGAGAGCCAGGTTGTTGTTGAGCATGGCCAGCAGGTAGGAGACGTAGTACTTGGGTACGGTACGGTCCTTCTGGTGCTCCTTCCCGCATTGCACTAGGGCTTCCCGCAGACTGCAACACAGTGAGTCAACCATGAAGGGCGGGCAGAGCCCTGGATGTCTCGCCACAAGGACCTGGAATGCTCTTGAGGGCACCTGGATCTCCCACAACCCTCCCAGCTCACTTGGCTCTTTCCAGCTCCTGCCACCAGGTTAGAGAGTGAGAGGTTGTTGGGTAGGGTGGGACAGTGGGACCTGTTCTAGATCCCTCAGGAGAGCAGGGCGCTACTGGAGAGGTGCTCAGAGCAGCAAGCCCTGGGAGCTGATGGCCCCACGGGCTGAGACAGTAGCCCCATGGGTAGACAGCCATCTGGGACCTGGATGAACACTGGGTGCCCCATGGCAGAGATCTCCACCATCAGCCTATGGTGCTTGGCCATGGGATCCATGGTCTTTGATGACGGACAGGGGTGCAAGGGGCTTCACTGACCGACCCAGAAACGCCTCGAGCTCCTCCAAGGCCATGTTGTAGACCTTCTGTTGCAGAGAGTCCGTGATCAAGGAGGCTACCTGGATGTTCTCATTCAGCATCTGCACAGGGAGAGGAGAGGGGAGGTGAGTCAGTGGGAGGCTGGAGGCCACAGCCACCTCTTTGGGGGCTCTCAGCATGGCTGTGCCCCATGGTGCTGGGGACCCACCTGCATGACAATGACAGGCAGGGCTGACTGGAAGAAGCCCTGATGGTCTGTCTCAGGTTCCTCTTCCCTGAACCACTCCTTGAACTCCACCTCCAGAGTCCTCTGCATCCACTCAAGCACACTAGCCTGTGGGATGGACGCCCACCACGGTCAGCCCAAGAAATCAGGTACCAGGTCCCTTGAGACCCAACACATAGCACAGCAGCGAGTCCTGGGCCTTATCCCACAGGCTCAAGGTCTCCTGCTGCTGTCAGAGCAGATAGTGGCTCAGTGGTGGTCGCTGGGCCCCCGTACCCATTGCATGTGGGCTCTCCCACTCGCTCACCTTGACTTTCACCACGTATTTTCTCTCTGTCTGATCCACAAGCTCAGGGGACATCAAGGGGCCCAGAGCAGAAACGTCTACTTCTGGGAGAAGGTCAGGGTGACCCATCATCTCTGGACTGGAGAGCAGAGGTGGGACAGGGCTGGGAAGACCTGTGTTTTCCAGCAGTTCCTACCTCCCCTCTGCCCTCCCAGTGCTCATCCCCAGGCAGCTGGAGCCACTCTCCCAAGCCACCCATGTGCTGGTGGACAACCCAGCTCTCCATAACCTCCCCTGCTTGGTTGGTGCTGACCTGTGGTACACACGAAGTGCCCACTCAAGGAGGAGAAAGAGCGCCTGTTTGTCCAGGTCCTCTCGGAGGATATCCTGGAAGTGGCTGGTGAGAGCCTGGTGGTATGTGGCAGTGCAGACGCTGAGGATGTTGTAGTGAGCCGGGACGCACTGGACCATGAGGTCCTTCACCACACGCAGCTCAGACACGATGTCCTTCTGCAGCGCTGCCAGGTGCCTGGCCAGCCCTGGCCCTTCAGCGTCCGTGCGGGTGGCATGAAAATGGGCTCCTGTGATTGTCTCCCGGAGAACCTGGTAAAATTTCTGCTTCCAGCCTTTTGGACGGCCAGGGGGCAGGTAGGCAGCTTCCAAGAGCAGAGTATCATCTATTTTTTCCTCCCGCTCGATGATCCTTACAGCGGTGACAAAGAGAACTGGGTCCTCGCGCACCAGCCGCAGGCTGCTGCCCACAATGTCCCACAGCTGCTTGGCCAGGCTCTCGTTGAGCTCCTGCAGGCCGCCAAAGTAGGACAGCACAGTTGTCTGGGCACTGGAGAGCCCGCGGAGGTGCAGCTGGGAGAGGATGTCATCCCGGAGGTGCTCCATCATCATGAGCTCTGCATGGGCCTCCAGGAGGTGCTGCCCGTGGAGCAGCTGCAGAGTATGGGAAAAAACCTCGTGGACTGCAGGAGAGGGAGGAGAGATGCCAGGACTGAGTGAGGGGGGGCGAAGCGGGGCGGCACCAGGGTCATGGAGGCAGGTTAGCAGGGAGATGGTGAGGGGAAAGGTCTGAGATCTGGGGCTCTGGGAACACCGTGCTGGATCAGGCCCTGGAGAGACAGTGGCATCTCCATCCATGGAGACTTTCCAAACCCGACTGGCAAAGCTGGAGCGACCTGCTCTAGCTTTGCCACCAGCCCTGTGTGGAGCTTGGTGTTGGACCAGAGTTCTCCCCAGAGCCTTCCAGCCCAAATCCACAAGGACTGGGCCAATGCCTTACCCGAGAAGAGCTGGGGCAGCACCTGGACCACTGAGGCCAGCTGCACGTGCTCCGCCATCAGCGCCCGCATCTGCTGGAGGCCCTGGAAGCGGTCTGCACTGTCGAACAGGGCCCAGCGCGCAGCCCCCAGGTCCTGACACACATTCTGCACCTCCTGGGCCGCCGACCGCAGCTGCTCCAGCCCTGCACTTACCCCCTCCAGGTAGGACTGGACAGTTGACTGGGGAGCAGAAGAGGATGGAGGGGCAGTGGAGAATCTCTCAAAGGTTGGAGGACTCATGCACCATTTACCCCAGCCTTGCCAGGTCTCTCTTGCATGAGCTCCCAGCCCCACAAGGTCACATATGCCTCTGCCATCGTATCTCCCAGACTTTCCGTGATGACCCCCATCCCATCAGACCCAAGCACACCCAGCTTCAAGAAACCCACTCCAGCAGCAGTAAAGATTCAGACCAATAATTATTTAAAATATCAACAGGCCTTAATTCTACCCATAAGAATCACTGATAAGATCAGCTTTATGTTTACTTAGATTTTTTTTTTTAGGAATGGCTCATTTCACCCTGCTCTGGGTAAACTGAGTCACAGAGACAACTTACAGGGGGAGGGAGGCAATGGCTGCTGTGCAGGAGGGGGGAAGAAGGGCATCGCTTTGGGGTGGCCAGTAACCAGATGTCTCAGTTTTAAAATACTACTTGGGTTCTGCAAAATATTTGCAGGCCACAGGGCTCCAACTGTGCTCCCCAAGGCACATTAATGGCATGAAGCACCTCAGTGGCCATAGGAACCCTCCTCCAAAATGGATTTCCATCTTTTCCAGCCCTGCAGCAGCACATCTCCATGCCTTGTCCACCCATTTAACTCCTGGCTCCTGGTGCCAAGAAGCACTTTTACCCAACGTCACCAGAAGCAAGGTGTTTTGTCTGAGGCCACATGACTTAAACCAAGTTGCTTTCTGGACAATTCACCCACATTCAGGGTAGGAGAAACCATCTCCGAAATAAACAGGAGAAGGTTGGAGCACTCAGACTGATCGGGTCCTGAGGTTAATCGTTCCTGGGGTTATGCAAAAAGGGTGGCCCTGAGCAGGGAGGTGTGCACGGGGACCGGAGATAGCCCTTACTGATGTGTGTAGAGGTGGAGGTCCTGCTGTGGGATCTGGAGGCAGGGGCAGGGGGGAGCTCTTTGCCTCCTCCCAGCCATGGGGAAGGGGAGCTTTGGCACTGGGATGGGACGGTGACAGGGAACGCTGACTTTTGCACATGGGATGTGCTGAACACCCTTGGTGGTTTGTTTTGAAGGACAGCTGGAGACACGGGCGACTCATTTTAACACTTCAGAAACTAACCAGGGGGAGGGCAGGGGGTGGTGGCGCGCTTTACTAGATCTTTTCCCCAAACAATTGCATTTCTCCCACCAAGCACCAGCCAAAGGACAAGATTTTGCCAGAAGTGAACACAAAGATGATTTAATGCAGAAGAGGGGACCTTGGCTGGGATCCCTGCTTGGGGAACCTGTGGGTGTCCGTGGCATGGGCTGTGACAAACACCCACCTTCAGCCGGGACTGGATGGAGTTGTTCCTCTGCGTCTCTCGGCTCCGGTACTGCCCGAGCCCCTCCAGTTTCTCAGGGCGGTAAAACACCCCTGAAGCCCATTTCAGGGCGGCTCCTCTTGCCAGCTTCTCAGCCTTCTCCGCTTCCGGCCACTCCTCATCTGGGGACAAAGCCAGGGGTTAACGAGCACAATAAAGCGAGGGGTTAATGAAGCCTCTCCTGGCAGGGCAGGAAGGGCCCCCGAGGCCAGAGGCAGGAAGCTGGCCACCAGCAGACGTCCAAGCACACCCAGATGTGGGAAGCCGGACAACACAGCAGCAAGCGAGCAGGCCGAGCGCACATCCCCATCATTCCCCCCAAACACAATGCTGGGTTGTCTGAGGAGGGTCTGATGGCACCTGGGAATCTCCCAGCAGGGCTGAGGCTTTGGCAGTGAGTCAGCAGGAGGGATGGAGAGATGGCAGCTCTGGCATGAAGGAGAGCCAGGCTGAGATGAGGACAGAGGGCTCCTGGTCTCCTAAAGGTACCCGTGCAGCTGGGGGGGACCACGGTGTCCCCCTTGTCACAGGGTGTGAAGCTGTGCCAGAGGTCCTCTGGACAGAGCAGAGGGCTGAGAACCAACAAGGTTATCACATGCCAGCCCCCATCCCCTGGCTTCATTGTTTCCCCCTGCTCCATCCCCAGCAACTTCCCAGCTTGGGGCTCTCTGCTGCCCCACGGGGATGTCACCCAGTGCCAAGCTGGGTTGCTGCTCTGCTGGGAAGCCTGCCTGCACGGCAGGGGACCGAGGGGCTTCGGGGGAGACCAGCATGGGGAAAAGATCCAGGAGTGGGAAGGCAGAGGGCGGGGGGAGCCCCCAAAGCGGTAGCATCCCTCCCCTGCCCAGCACCGCCGGCTCCCCGGGGTGGAGGGAACCGCATTGTCCCCGTTACCTCTGGGGCTGAGGGCGCGCTCCTCCTCCGCAGACATGCCCATGGTCTCCAGGCTGTGCGAGCGGCGGGG
>NW_009646926.1:64400-76980 GCF_000708025.1 Charadrius vociferus | reverse complement strand
CCCCCCCAGTATACAGCAGAGTGCTGGCAGATTCGTCTCTGCCAAAGGTTGTCCCTGACACCTTTAGGCTGTGGAGAAGTGCTCTGTGAAAGTGCCTTGCTTCTGCATTTTGAAGATCTTCACCTAGAGGAAGTAACTTTGTCTTCGTGGCACGTATGTTACTCAAACCTATGCCTTTTCTATAGATTAAGTTGCTTCGCTGTGGTTTATACAAATATCTCTTTGGTGGATACGTGTGTGAGTGTGTTCTGACCCTTCGCAGGCAGCAGACAAGTGCCGGAAAGCCCTGAAGATGCAAGGGCTGGAGGAGTCTCCTGGCTGTAGGCTTCTGTCCTCCCCTGTGCCAGATTGTCATCTCTTTAGATTTGGGTAGAAGACCAATATTTTCCTGCTTAAAATGTCTGTTAAGTGCGATTTGTATTTGTTAGCATGATTTGATCAGTTGTGTGTAGGGTTTCTTACTGGTAGGTGAGAGGGAACTGATTTTGTTGGTCTTGGCTCTGCCAGTCCAGCGGCGGTTAAACTCTTGCTGTGGTAGGTTGCCATGTGGTTGTGGAAACAGGTGTATCAGTGCAGTCTGGTGTGTCCTGAAACCCGAGGGGAGAAGAGTCATGTGAGAAAGGCAGGGAAGTCCCAGGGCTGCTGAGGAGTCCTCCCTTACAGCCATGCTTACTCTCCTCCCAGTGTCTTTCAAACAGAGGAATCTGCCTCTTGAAAAGGTGTCGATTGTCTATTAAGTGGCATCAGATCAGATTTAGAAAAGACCTTTTGACTGTCAGCTTTGCTAAGCTGCTGTCAGTCATGCAGACAGCTCTCTGCCTTCCTGTTCCCATCTGTTTTACCCTGAAGGAGCACTGGATTTTTAGGCTGCCAGACTAGTGTCTTCTAGCACTGCTTTGCTGCTGAGGAATGGTGCTTTTTGGACCCACCACGTGTGAGATGGCTGGAATTTGGTTTGTGTTTAGTGGGGACGTGGCAGGGTAGGAAAAGGAACGAAGGGGCAGTGGCTTCTTCCCATGGTCATAATGACATTGAGAGCATGGCTTTGTAATTTGAGGCGCTGGGACAAGAGAGGTATGAGATGGCGAGCGGAGTGCTTGGCCTGGAATTAATCTGACAGGCAGGAAGGAGTGAAACATGGCTGAGAGTTTGGAGTTAAGTGTCTAACCTTTTTGCAGGCTGCGGATACCTTGGCTGTGCGACAGAAGCGACGGATCTACGATATCACGAATGTCCTGGAAGGCATTGGGTTGATCGAGAAGAAATCCAAGAACAGTATCCAGTGGAAGTGAGTGACAGAGAAGGTCTAAATCGTTCACAAGTCCCTTCTAGTCCAGGTCTGAGTGACACTGGGGTTAAAATGCCCTGCTCAGACCAAAGCTCCTCAGTGGTCTGTGCATGCTTGTACTTCCCCCAGCTGGGCTCTGCTGATGGTGGTAATGAGGAAACCTGAAGTACACATGGCATGTCTCTTTCACAGTGGAGCTGTTATTTTGGTACAAACTATGTATTTGCAGCACCTTCGGCTAGAAAAGATGCCTGTTATGGCACTGGGGGTGGGGGAGAGCCCTACCAGTCTGCAGGATGTAAAGCAGATGTACCAAATGTTGCTGTGCTGGAAGGCGGGGATCTAGAGCGGGTACAGATGAGGCTTTCTGGGCGATCTGGCCTTGACATGACAGGGGTGGCAGTAAGGGAGGTGGCAACCTCTCTGAGAGGTTGGGGCTGGTCTGGGTGCCTCCAGAGGCTGATGCATGTCACTCCTTTTTATGTTGTGCAGAGGGGTGGGTCCTGGCTGCAACACACGTGAAATAGCTCACAAACTTATCGAGCTGAAGGCAGACATAGAGGACCTGGAGCAGCGGGAACAGGAGCTGGAGCAGCAGAAGATGTGGGTTCAGGAGAGCCTCAAAAATGTTACAGAAGATGTGCAGAACAGTCGATATCCTTTGTGTGAACTGATTATTCTGTCCCCGTGTTGGCTTGCTGGGCTGGAAAGCAGAGACCTGACGGTTGGTGCTGCCCTGCTCAGGGCAGAGGGGTACTGGTGACCTGATGTTGCTGGAGGATCTGTGCTGGAAGGGTCAAGAGGTAGTGCCTGGATTTGAAATTGGGGTAACTGTCCGGCCTGGGAACCAGGTTTCTCTGCGATGCACAGCTTCTCGTCTGGCTTTTTGAAGTAAAAAACACTGTAATGTTTACCATGATGAGAAAAGTGCCACAGGTGCCACTTTCTGGAGTGCAGAGCTGCTTTTGTGGCTGGCCTGTCTTAGGATGTCAGCTCTGATGAGTATGTTGCTTTCTGGGAATGGCATTTCTTGTGCTCAGGAAGGAAACACCAGGTGCCCTTTGAGTGCTCTGTCAGCACAGGAAGCTGCAGCCTTTCTCCTTAACCTTGGAAACATTAGCGTATGTGACACACGAAGATATCTGCAAGTGCTTCACAGGTGAGGAAATGGTGCTCCATCGTAAAGATGTAACGCTGCAGTCCTATCAGTCTGTCCCAGTTGCTCTCCTTTCTCCAGGAAAGAGGAGGCAGCAGACCACAGGCTGCCAAACAGCATCTTGTTAAACGTAGTGCGAGCTCTGATGCTATGCTGGGTTTATGTACCACTGAGCTGTAGCTTTCTTGTCACCATCGGAGGGGGCAGGTGGTTTCTTTTACTTGTGTTTAAAGGAATATTGCTGCTATTCCTAAGGCAGTCTTTTTGCTGGGTGTCACTATGTGGGTGTATGTGTGTTATGTTAGAAGCTTTTGAGGGCTTGGGTAGGCAATGTTCTAGTAATAGGAAGCAAATTTTATTGCATGGTAAAAATCTGGGTGTAAGCAGGAAAACAGTATAAAAAGTGGTCCCTCAGCTGCATCATGCCCTCTGCCTACAATAGGGATGTAGTGAATGCAAGAGGGAGGTAGTGAAGAGTGGGACAGGAGGGAATACACTGCTTGCTGTGCTCTTGCTCCCTTGTGTACTGCCTTTCTAAAGCTGTGAGGTGCCTCTGTAAAAAGCCACGTGTTCTGTCTGTGGGGCAAAAGTGAAGAAAACCCACAGCAGCCTCTGTTTCTTCTCTATTGCCAATTTTAATGATAGCTGTAGGACCAAAAAAAAAAAGTAGAAAATCCCCGGTGGCCAGTGTGCAATCCGGCAGCCTGTGGTACATAAACTGTTCTTCTCAGCTGTGGCAGTGTGGAGTCGCAACTCCTTTCTGCTTCGGTGGACACCTGAACTCTCCTGACCTCGTGCAATCTGCATCTGCTTGCTTGCAGCAGAGATTGAAGCTACTTATCCTGATCTCCCCCAGCGATGCGTCATCTCACCCTTGCCTGACTCTCTCCTCATCTCTTCCAAGTACTCTTCTCACCCTACACTTCATCAGCTCTTCTGTTTTTCATCTTTGCCTTTGTGTGCTTTCCTTGTTTCCCAGACTTCACAGTGCTTGAGTTCCTGCTGGTAACTTGTGCATCACCACCCCCTTTGCTTTACTGTCTCTTATGATTTAAGCTAGGACTTTTTGGGGGCAGGGATTGGGTTTTCAGTTTGACAGTGCTTGGGGCCGGATAACTCATAACAGTCTGGAAGAGTTTACTGGAGACCAGCAGACAGCTTATTGCTTGGTTGATTGAGTGCTTTGCATTTTATCGCACCTGTTTTTTGTAAACTGGTTTGTGTCTAAAGTCAGACCTCACCAAAATGTGCAGAGATTAGGTCTTACTGAAGGCAGGCCTGAATTCCTGCTAGAACAGAGCCTTGATCCATGTCTTTCCGTTGTCTGTTCAGTTTTCCTCTATGATTGTGCCTTACATGATTTTTTTTCTTCCCTCTCCTGAGCATCTGAGCCTTGCAGAGGTTCTTTGTTGGACCTCTTGTGTTCTTGAACTCTGGTGCAGCTTGAATTTCAGCTCCTGGTTTTTCTGATTGACTGCTATTGAACTCACTTTCTCAAAGTCAGTTAGGGCTTGAAGATTTCTGTGCTTGGACTCTTGTCAAATATGGATTTATTATTTGGATTAATTAAAAAAAAGAAGAAAAGGTAAGAATATGTTAGCTTTTAGTGACTGGGGAACATAATTTTCCCATCTGTTGCTGTGATCCATTTTGTACTTGGAGAATCAAAAAGGAAGTGGAAACACACTGTACGCTGTTTTGTAAAAGTATTTGGGGCGCAGCTGCCAAGAGCGATAGAAACGCAGCACCTGTATTTGAAACTAACGGGTCTTAAAGCTCGAGCTTGTGTCTTTGAGCTTTATTATGTGTTTTTAATGTCACTTAACAATATTTTTCTTAAGTGCACATTTGTTAAAGGAATGCCAACTTACTGCCAGATCCTGTGGTATTTTTAATCCCTGTACCTTTTGCTGATCTGACCTTTGATTGGCTGCCCAAAATTAATGGATGTGCTCTTCTGCTGTCTGCTCTCTCTCATTGCTCTGGAGATCTTCTCTGTTAATTATCAAGTGAAGCTGAATGCAGAATACCGGTAAAGTGTGAACACTAACCACACTACAGCTTAAACATTCAAAGTGAAAGCTGCTAACTGCTCGGTCTGAATGTTCACAGCACTGGTATTTCTCTGTTCACGTTTCTCTAAACCCAGATATGGACTGAAAGCTTCTTGCCTGTGACTGTTGTGTTGTCAGGGGCGCAGGTCTTGAGGAGTTGCAGAACTTGAAAAGGAAAGCCTGGCTCCCAGCCCCGTGTGTGCTGGGCTCTCTGCAGGGTCCAATACAGCTGACACTATGCAGCTCTTTTGCCAGTAGAGACTGGGGAGTGTTGGTTTCGGGTATCGGTACTCCAGCATGAGGCTGCCGTGCTGTTGGCAGCCTGGCTCCTGAGCCTAGTTTGACACCATGTCTCTGCTGGCAGTGCAGCTCTTTGAGTTGTGCAATCTTTTGTTCATAATTCACATCTAAAAGCTTGTGACAACAGGGTGAAGGATCCTTCCTTTAGGATTCAGATGTTCTTAAGAGTGAATTTAAGCCAGCTCTTCTGAGGGAAAGAAACCTTAGTCCTGTTAAGGATGCTGCTAAAAAACTTCAGGGTTGCTTTGGGAGAAACTCCACAAGTTCTTTGTGCCCTGGGCAGTTGGCACATCAGGAGCTGTACGATAGGCTTACAGCTCAGATAGATGTAAATGGCAGTCCTCCGCAGAAGGGAGTGCAGGAGATGGGGGGCTTTGAGGAAGGAATCTTTGTCAGCACTTAATTATCATCAGAACACTTTGTGCCCACTGATTGCTGACCAATCTGTTTTCACAGGAGACACCCTCCTCGCGATTCGAGCCCCGTCAGGCACGCGTTTGGAGGTTCCCATCCCTGAGGTGAGCGATAAGCGCGTGGGCAGGGTGCAGGAGTGTGTGTGCGTGTGTCAGGGTAGGGGTTGTTGCTGGATTGACCAGGCTGGGAGTTGGCAGTCGGGGGTTTGATGGAGTCGGAGGAACTGGCAACCCAAAAAAGGCTGCAGGTATTCAGTAATTGCTAGGAAGGTCTGTTGTTTGGACGTACACAAGTAATTGGAGGAGCACCAGGGGAGAGGGTAGTCCTGGGAGTCAGGGGAATTGTGTGGGGAACTGTGCTGAACTGTCTGGACAGCATGTTGTGCTGCTGGGAAATTCCTGTTCTGTTTGGAAAGGGCATTTAATGTATGGTTGTCTTTTGCTTTTGACTTTTCTCAGGGCCTAAACGGGCAGAAGAAATATCAGATCCATCTGAAGAGCACAAGTGGTCCCATTGATGTTCTCTTAGTAAACAAAGATGCTTGGAGCTCTCCTCCTGTCATACTACCTGTCCCTCCCCCCGAAGACCTCATTCAGTGCCAGGCAGTTGCACCCGCGAAACCACAGATACCACCGCTCACCCACTTCCAGGAGGCATCCGTTCCCAGCAGCACCCAGCCCTCTACACCGACACCCACCAGCACTCAGGACCATAGCCCTCCCGCGCAGAAAGCCGCGAGCACAGGTGAGAGGGAAGCTACGGGAGGCAGAAACGGCATGGTGGCCGACAACGGAGAGGATGTTCCTTGGCCTGGCTGGGGCTGGCACCGCTGGTCGTGCGGCACTGTCAGCCCCTGGCAAAGGGGGCACCTCTGCCGTTGCTGCAGTGAGCCTTTTCTTTTGTCTTGATTAGTGGGAGCGGCTGTGTTAATGGAAACAAGACACTTGGCTTGAGGGGGTAGTGCCAGCCTGTAGGAGCAATAGTGGGGGAGAGACTAATCCTGCAGATTCATTGATTAGCAGAAGTTTGTAACAGAGTCTTTTCGAGTCTCATGTTCAACTTTCAGTTTGAAAAAAAAAACTGTGAAAAATACTAGATTGCTGGATTGTGCCTTTGTCCAGCCAAATTTTGAAAGCCTCCAGCGATGGAGATCCCCAGCTTCTTGGTGAGCTCTTCCAGGGCTGCAGCACTCGGTGAATTCCTTTTTCCTGATGTCTGGATGCTTTGAGCTGCATCTTGTGTGTGTTCTGCATGTTACGTTGCGTGACACCACTGAGAAGTTCTTAATTTTTGTAACTGCCTTTGAGGTAGCTGCAAGCTGCTGTTAGATTGCCCTTAGACTTCTCTTTGCCTGACTGAACAAGCCCAGCTCCCTGCACCCCTCCTTGTAGGCCATGTGCCCTGGACCCCTGGCTGTCTTGGTAGCCCTCAGCTGGATCTTCTCCACGTCCTTCTTGAACTGGAGGGTGGCCAAAGCTGGACACAGTATTGCAAGTGCAGCCTCAGCCCCAAGCAGGCGGATAATAACTTCCTTCTCTCAGTGTGCTGGCCACGCTTCTCCTGGTGTAGCTTACTACGTGGCTTGTGTTAATCGCTGTGACAGCGTGTTCTTGGCCTGGCACCGCCAAGGCTGCTCTCCAGCAGAGCTGCAGCAGGACCCAGGAGTTTTTGCTGGGTGAAAGCAAGAAGCCTTCTCCCTCTGCAGCTCTTTGCGCTTGGCCGGCGTTGCCAGTGAGGGTTTGGTGTGTGCTGCAGCCGCTTGCTTTGGGGCTGGTGGGAGATGACGTTCCTCTGTGTGTCTGTTGCTACTTCCAGAATGCGGTGTCTCGGCGGCAGAGTCCAAGAGCAGCGGCGACTTTGACCCCCTCAGCAATGCATCCGCACCGGTCGGCCAGCCGGCCGGGTTGGACACCCAACCGCTACAGTCCTCTGCCTCACTGGACAGCAGCTCTGTCCTACCCAGCCCCTCTACCTCCTTCGAGCCAATCAAGCCCGACCCCACAGGAAGTGAGTATGCATCTTCCTTTCACGTGTTGCTCCAAAAACATGCTGCTTGGAGCAAGGGAAAGGCTTCTGGCCCTGGAGGAAGATGCTGAACTCTGTTGCGCCTTTGCCGTCAGCCAGATTCTGCAAGGGATGAGTAGGTGTTTCCCTCTGAGGGTGCTGGGGAACCTGGTGAGAAGGTGACTGTGTCGTGTCTAGTGTCCTGCCGCTTCCTGTGACGACAATACTAGAAAATCTGCGAGGGACACTAGCATAACACACGTCTCTGCTGTTACATGTAGGATTATTCCTTTTCAGTCCCTTCTGTAGTGTAAGGTTCAATTTTGAGACTGCATGAAGCTGTAGAATTTCCAGCCATCACTGAGAGAACCTTTGTAACTCGAGGGGAGTTTTCCTTTATTAGGAGAGCTCTTGCCTCCTTTACTCAGAAATACTTTTATCTTTAGTGACCTTGCGGTCTTAACAATCTCACAGTGTATCTTTCGGGAGCTCCTTGATGTGCTTGGTGAGGTGAAATGGGCTTTAAAAAAGGAATGTTTGAGCTTTATGCCAGGGAAATGGCAGGCTGGCCCAAGGAGAGAAAAGCATCCTCTAGGTAAGACACACTGCTTGAGTGTTTTGAAGCCTGCCTTCACTGCAGAAACACTCTAGTATTGAGAGTTATGGTTGCAAGAAGAAATCTTGCTCAAATATAACTCATGCAGTGCTTTTTTCGCGCTTCTGCTGTTCAGCGTGTCTGAGAGAAGCGTGAACCGCCTGTCTCCATCTTGGAGTAGTCTTGATGGTGGAATTAGGGCTTTGGTGTGCCTATAGCTTAGCGTATCCCAGCGGGCCTGTGCTGTCTCTCTAAAGGCATGCCCTCATCCTACACAAGATAAATCGAGGCGGTGTATGGATGCTGACGCCGTGTGAGGCTTACATACAGGCGATTACTCTGGAGCTGTTGACTGTGATAACAAGTTCATGTCCCGGGACTGCTACAGATCTATTTTAAAGTAGTTGAGCTTAAGTATTTTATTGCTTATCATTTCAGCAGAAGTATGTGACAGGGGGTGTGGGAGCAGAATTTCTGGATGGCATAGGATGATTTGGGTGCATAAGGAGTACAGTAGGGCAGATTATGCTGTAAAGCATTTCAGACTTCATGTAACAATGCAAACCATTTGGTTTGTTGTATTTGCAGTACTGGAACTTCCCAAAGAGCTGTCAGAGATGTTTGATCCAACGAGAGGTATGTTCACTCCCCGACCCACGGCTTTGTTCTGTGCCCATCTACCCACGGAAGTGGGACAGTTTGTTTTATTCACTGCCTTTTTGATTGTTTTGGGGTTGTGGTTTTGTAATGTCCTTGTGGTCACTGGTGGCTGCTGGCTCCCTACTTGTAGTTAGGCACTTTTAAAATTACTAGTTTCTGTATGTATTTTTCTGTCTTTATGTTGCCAGTAACCTCTGAGTTTGCCCTACAGTGTGCAGACGAGGGCTTTCCTTTACCCATGCCAACGCTAATCTGTGCTCTGCCTTCCCATGCTCCTTCTCCAACTTGTCTGCACCATGTTAAAAAAAAAATAAAATCCTGTTAGTTGCGTTTCAGCTGTAGCCTGCCTGAGGCTAATCCAAGCAGATAATCTAGGGAGATAATCTTCTCTCTTCGAAATATCCCTCCTTGGTTTTGGTGGTGCTAGTCATTTTGAAGCAGTAGGGGAGGGGATGCTGTCACTTGTGTTTGGAGTTCTGCCTTTGCCCAAGGAATGTGGATGTCGCTGCCTCATGGTGGGGGTGGACTCTGGGCTAAGGGCAGGAGAGGTGAAGGAATTTGGTTTAACATAAGCCTAAACCAGGAAACTGTCTTTATTTGCACATTTATTTCCCGTCAGTGCTGGTGTAATACGTCCTAGCCCCGCAGTTAGGCAGAGCCGAGTACACACAAGCACTTTTTATGGTGGTGACAGGATCTGTACAACGACGGTCCCTAGTTGTGTGCTGTAGCATGTGCTTTGTGAAAGTGCTGTCTTTGGGTAAAGACCCCGCGGTTCCAAACGCAGACACACAACCATCCGATCTGTGCACTAGGAGCTCCAGGCTCCGCACTTGGCCTGGAGAACACCTTTCCTCCTTGCTCGGCACCCATTGCTGTAGACAGTGGATGAGATTTTGGTAATGACTGAATGCATTGGAAGAGTAAATTTGACTTCACAATGTGAAACATAAACTGCTGCAAGGCCCCTGCCCGTGCAGAAGGTCTAGCTTGACCCAAACTTATTGCTATAGGACGATGTGGACACGATTAAAAAGATGTTTGCTGTCTACGGTAATGTATATTCTTTTATGGACTGTTCTTCCCAATTTGGAGGGGGAAGGTACAGATCCAGGAGCGAAGGACAAAACAGCCAACAGCTACAGAGACAAAACTCAGGACTGGAAAAAAGCAACACTACAGAGCTTGGGGAAATGGACCTTGGCAGCGTGCTCTACGCAGCCTCTTTCATCCCTGTGTGATCGCGGTGATGTTGCCCTGGCACTGGCTGCTGCTTTAAGGCTATGCAGTTTAAGCTGCAAGAGCCTGGAGTTCTTCCTTAGCGTTACTTTTTCTGCATGGTTTGCTCTCTCTTTTAAACGTGTGCTTAATAACTGCTCATTTTAAACTCGTATCTTGGAAAAAACTTGTATTTCAACACACACATATTCAACACACCCTGCTATATTACCAGCCTTGATGTAGGAATGCAGGTTCTGCATTTAATTGCTATTTATTGAAGCTGGTATTAGTCCTGTCTAGTCGCTTGGTGTTGAAATTCTCTCCTCTCACAGCACTAAATTAGACAGGTAGGTTCCTGCCCTCTAGGAAACAGTGTGCTGTGGATAAATGTCTTGAAAATGGGCTCAACTGAGTTTCTTTTGTGAAAGCCTATTTCAAGTGTGGGTAGTATCATCAACCCAATTAGATTGAGTTAGATATTCACTATCTTAACTTGGTAAAGTGAAAGAGGTATTCGAAAAGTTGTTTTCAAACGCTCAGCTTAAAGAAAAGAGATTGACTTGCATGTGCCTTATCTGGGTGCTTGTCTGTCTACCGTTCAAGTGCTTCGGGAATCTCCTGGCTGAGAGTAACAGTGCTGTAGGAAGGAATGACATTTCAGAGATAATAAGTTTTTTTTACAGTTTTGTGGGGGCAGTAGAGGGGAGAAGGTTTGGGGCACCAGGTAGCATGCAGGGGCAAGGCCCAGCCCGCCATGTGAAGGAGACTGGCGTATGGTTGAGCTAAAGCAGGCAGAAACCCCCTGCAGAATTTTTTCCTGTAGCTTGACTTGTCTGACCCCAATTTCCCTTTGCCCATGGCAGGAGGCCCGAGCCTCCTTTCACTGCTGCCTGCTGCACACGCTGTGCCTTAGCCAGAGAAGGAACAACAAGGGTGAGGGCCAGAAGAAGTTGGGAGGGGTGGGAGAAGGTTGGGAAGGGTGGGATACTGCACAGGAGCAGACCGGGAAAGCAGAGTGCATTGCTTAACCGTGCTCGTCTCTTCCCCAGAGTGTATGAACTCTGAGCTGCTGGAAGAGCTGATGTCATCAGAAGGTGAGTCTTTGAGAGTCCCCCTCACGGTGTGGCCTTTCTCGGGGGGGGAAGACCATGCCGTATGACTTTACCCAGCTGACAGCCTTGCGACTGCAGGCTCGCACTCATCTTTCCCGGGCTCGGGACACAGACTCCGTTCTCAGTGTCGCGCCAGTCCCTGCGAGGGACCAGAAGAGCCTGTCTCTTCCATATTGCACGGCTGATTGGAAGCGAGCTTAAAGGCTGTTCCTGTGAGGTGGCTTCCTCGTCTCAGCTAGGCATGAGAGTGCTGAGTTTTGTAACCAACTGTACGCTTCTCTTTCCCCAGTGTTTGCTCCATTGCTCCGCCTCTCCCCTCCACCTGGAGACCACGACTACATCTATAACCTGGATGAGAGCGAAGGTGTCTGTGACCTCTTCGACGTGCCTGTCCTCAACCTCTGACTTCACAGTGCGGCTGTGAGCCTCGCAAACACAGACCGTTTTGTAACTCTTTGGAAAGTGTCTATTTTTGGATTCCTTTTGTGCTAGAGCTCGATGAGCGAGCGATTCAGAGATGCTCTCATGCGGACACAGAACCAAGAGATGTGGACTTGCAGGCCGGGAGCCTCCCCGTAGCTTTTTCCTCTTCCTCTGTTGCACGTGCGAGGTGTGTGTGCAACTCGCTCCGCCGCGTTTCTCTCTCCACTGGATCCTGGGCCTCACTTCAAAGGGTCTGTGTTTTGAGTGTTCCCAGTTCACCCGTAGAGTTTGCCCGTGTGCCTCTCCGAGCTTCCTCAGATCTGCATGCCTTGGTTTTTCCTGCACTCCTAGAGGCACTTTGCACCTCCTAGGTACCAGCTGCTACAAGGAGCCCTGATATCGTGGTCAGTTCACAAGCCCGGAGGTAGTTAGCTAGATTTCTCAATGCGACTGGTTCAGATTGGGGTGGTTATAGCTCTGAATGACAACAAGGAGAGAAAAAAAAGAAAATGGCACCAAAGTGTCCATTTCTTCCAGTGACTCCAGACCAAGTTAGTATGTTTTACAAGAAAAAGCACTTTTTTTAGCCAGCTGTGCCTCCTAGTGGGACTTGGGAGTTGAGCGTTTCTAGTAGGACCCAGGAGCTGAATCTTTCCCTGCTTGTGCATCAGCGGGATTGCTGGTTCTGCGTTCACCAGTCTGCTGATGCGTGAGCCGGGGGGCTCCAGCTCCTTGTACAGCAGCTCTGCTGTTTCTCCAGGGCTAAAGAAGAGGTGCCAGTATGTTTTGTCATTGTTTTTTTTTTTTCTTTTTAAATTTTTATTTGTTTTTGCCTGAGTGAAGAGATGTTTGAAAGGATAAGACTGCTCCAGCTGGTGCCTGTAAGGTACTCCAGGTACATCAGAGCCTGCTCATATTTGTGAATAACTTCTCCAACCATTGCACTTGAGCCTTCAACTATCTAAAAGGCGACCAAGCAGTAACAATTCAGTAGTACTTTGCCATGACAGGTTATGTAGTTATTGTCAAAATAGTGCTTTTTTTCCCCCTGCCTTTTCTCTCTTAGCATCTGCTCAGGATCAGGCTTTCTGTATATTTGAATTTGCTCCTCTAGTGTCCATGCCCACACTCCCAATTCCTGATCCCGTGGCAGGTCGCTACCTGGTGTGATGCTTTCTCTGCATCATTTTTCCACAAGATTTTCTCCTCTGCTTTGTAATGGAAGGTCTGCTGTTGGGTTCGTTATGATGATTGGGTGGTACCAGTGTCGGACCCTCGTGCATTTTAGTTGGAGCAAAATGCCCTGATGGATTTGTGTTGTATTTTGCAAGCCCCAACTTTGGTTTTCGGTCA
>NW_009646926.1:63421-64360 GCF_000708025.1 Charadrius vociferus | reverse complement strand
AGGCAGCAGCTGTCCTGCCTTTCCTGCTCTGCAAACTGCCGAAGAGAGGGCCAGGCCAGGCACACGGCCGGCCATTGCAGAGAGGGAGTTTGCAGCCATCCACGTAACCAGCTAATGTTTAACTTCTCCGCTTAGCTGCTCACCACCTGCCAACCACACAACCAGCTGGAGCACCAGCAATAAGAGATGTAAAGTCTTCAATTCTCGGAGCCCACAGAGGTGAGAAGAGTATATGCTTGGGACCCGCATGCCAGAGGTGGCTCCTCGGGCCATCCTTTTCTGTGTGGGACTCCTCCAGATGAACTGTTCCTCTCTGCAACCCTGAAGCACTGTCGTACTCTTTGGGGAAAAACGTGAAGAATTCAGGAGGAACAACGGGACACTCTCTGGTTTGGCAGTGGGTAGCTGCTGCCTGCGAGACAGCCATGGCATGCGACCCTGCCAGGGGTGAACTTCCAGCCCGCACGCAGCCAGTCCTCGAACCTTCCCTCCTTCGCATGGAAGCTGACCGAGCTCCCTCGGTCCTGTGCGCGCGTTAGCTAGGCTCCGTGGCTTTGGTGTAGCTCAAGCTCTCTGTGTACTGCCTGGCCCTTGCCCTCCCTCCAAGCGTTCGTGTTTGCCACCTTCGGAAAAGGATCCCTAGAGAAAAATTTACAGTCGCGAATGAACTTTTGATTCATATATAAAGATTATTTTTATACTTTTTTTGCAAGGAAAGAAAAATTGCCTGTAATATTTGTACAGTGTTCTCTGAGGTGAATAAACAAAACAAAACAAAAAAACCCCAACAAACAACTTTACGGTTTCCCACCCCGCCCCGGCCTGTGCCTCCGGAGGGACGTGTCCCGTCCTCCCCTCCCCCAAACAGTGAGATGTTGCTGTCCCCCTTTCCCGGTGTGGAGGTGGGTCCCACCGAGACTGCATCAGCTCAGGTGAGGG
>NW_009646926.1:57082-63112 GCF_000708025.1 Charadrius vociferus | reverse complement strand
GCTGTCCCGTCGCTGCAGGTGGAGCCTGCCCAATGCCGAGCACTACGCCCTGCAGTACGCGGACGGGCGGCAGACCTACATCACTGAGTCGGTGAGACCCCCACTGACCTCTTCCCTGCCCCACCGGCATGGTGCTCACCGGCTCACCAGTTCCTTTCTCCTTACAGAACCGCGGGGAGATTAAGAACGGGAGCATTTTACGGCTGACCACCTCCCCGGTACATCCCTCTGTCCCCCCGTCTCCTTCTCTGCTGTGTGCTCTGGTGGGATGTCCCCCTGCGACGGGGCGATGCGGTGCTCCAAGCCCTCTGCCGCTGCCTTGCTCGGTGACTTCTGGCTCATGATGGCTCCTCTCGGTGCCTCAGACCCAGCAGACCTGTCTCAACCTCCATTCTCCCTTGGCAGAGCCTGGGGGAGTTTGAGGAGAAACTAAATCATCTCGAGATGCTTTGGACACGTGGGCCAACTCGTCAAATGTTCTTAGCCTTGCCTGACCTCCTTCCTCAGTTCCTCCTGGTCTCCTCTGCTCTAGTGGCTCTGTCTCTGTCCAGCTCCTCACTGGGGCTGCTCTAACCTGAGCCTCCTTCCAAAACTTGTGCTTAAGCTCTTCCAGCTTTCTCCAAGCTTCTTGCTGTCTTTCGATGAGCCCCTTTGGCTTGATTCTTTCCTTCCTGGTAGGACCAAGAAGCAGAGAGGTTGTACAGCGGGATCCAGAGCAACAACTCGGATGTGAAGACTGACTCGCTGAAGAAGCTTGCGAGCCTCTCCCAGGATGTCACCTTTGCTCAGGAGTTCATCAACAGGAATGGCTTGAAACAAATCTTCTATATAGTGGAAGAAGGGAATGAGTGAGTATCAGGAGAGGACTTTCCTTGCCGTTCTTGAGTTTTCCTCTCCCTTGCTAATGCTGTGTGAGCTCCAAGCTGGGCGTTGGAGTGGACTCTGGTTGTGTTCCTGGCTTGTTGACCCCTCTGCGTGAAGGGCACTGGTGGCACTTGGCTTCTCACCTGCAGGTACGTGGCTGCACGCTGGCAGCTGTGGGAAGGTCCCCAGGAGTCTGTGGTCCTGACTCCTCATAAGCGTGCCCAGGCTTGAACCTCCCATCCCTTCACTGGCTGGGTCATCTGCAGACCCTTGGGTTTTGCTGCCAGGAAACCTCCTGTGATGATTGTGGCCTCTTGTTGCTGCTGCTCGTTCCTGCCACCCTGAATAATTCCTCTGCCATGAGGTTTTAGCTGTGAGAGGTCTGCAGGCAGCTCGAGAAAACCTTGGTTGCCAAACTGGTGCCTGCCTGCCTCTTTCAGGATGTGATGGTGCATCTCCTCTGAGCTCCCATCTCACTGAGGGTGTGGAGCCCCAAACTAGGCAGTGCAGAGCATGTTTCTTGGAAATAGGGGGAGGGATTTGGGGTGACTTGGCTTTCCTGAGGGCTTGTCTGCTGTGATCTTTGTACTGCGATAATGCAGCTTTCCAGAAACTGTTGAACTTCCCCTGCCTCGACTTCCTGGGATGACTAAGCGAGAGTCCAATTTGTTACCCAACAGTCTCTCTTTCCTTTCTTCTGCTCGCTGCTCTCTGCGTTTCTAGCTATTTCTAACGTACCCACCAACGTGCAACTGTACTCCTGCCTTATGGTGGTGACTGAGGGGTATCTGGACCCATCTCACTGTGTGTGCTCATCTGTTCCTCCAGTACAGGGGAGATGCTAGCTCACACCCTGAAGGCCTTCATGGAGCTGATGGAGCATGATTTCGTTTCCTGGGAGACTCTTAGTGCAGCCTTCATCAAGAAAGTAAGCGCCTTCTGCACTCTCCACAGCCTGTGCCCTTGGGATTCCTTGTCGCCCTCGTCACCAGGGCTTAGCCTGCTGCTGATGGATGGGTTTGTGTCTTGTAGATAGTGAGTTACGTCAATATGAACGCGGTGGATGCGTCTGTCCAGCAGCTCTCCTTGTCTATCTTGGAGAACATGGTACCCACCAGTCGTCCCCTCTTTGAGCTAGTCAAAAAAGAAGTGACGCTGGATCGTCTTCTCACCCACCTGCAGGTGTAAGTGGAGAGGTTAGAGCACCGACCGCCCCCATCCCGAAGCCGGTTGGGGATGAGGCGACGGAGGCGGTTTCTCTGGGTGTTGCTGATTATCCCCGGCACAACCTTGTATTGGCCCTTCCCAAACAAGGTGGGCAGCCTGTCCTGTCCCCGCTGCTGGGGGAGGGTGGACGGTCCAGTTTCCAGGTCAGATTCCCTCATTTGTGGCCCATTTCATTCAGATATTTTAGTTCTTTAGCTGACCTGCCTTTTTTCTGGCATTGGCTCTTCCTTCCCTTTCCCCAGCGTGTTTAGGAGCAGCAGAATATTCCCTGCAACTCGGGGTGGTGGTGCTACACTGAGCAAAGAGTTTGTTAAACCCCTCGGCTACGGCGGGTTCTTTCCGCCCTCCTCTTCCTCATACCTCCGCATCTCTTCAGGTTGGAGGTTTTCTTTCTTAGCAAACGGGGGAGGCTTGTGCCCAGTGCTCCTGCTGGACAGGAGTCTGCTGCTCACCGTGGGTTTTCCTCTGGCTCCAGAATGCCGCACCCACGTGTATGTGCAGAGCAATGTCTGATCCATCCGTGGGTGCACTGCGGTCACAGCTGCGGGGACCGTCTTGCCCCTGGCCCTGCTGTCAGCAGCTGCTCTGGCCTCCCTGGGTCCCTCAGCTCCATGCCATGAGGTCCAGCAGTGAAGAGGGGAGTGATGGTCTTGCTTCAGGAAGGGCAAGACCATCCTCAGAGCTGGTGAATCTCCTCATCCTCCTCATCCTCCTTCTGCAGGACAAACGCCCAGCTGCAGCTGAAGGCGATGGCCCTGCTCATTGCGCTGCTGCTGGCTGCCACCGAGGCTGAGCGGCGGGTAAGGGGGCTGCTCCCTGCCCGCGGGCAGCAGGCAGGACCGGGTGATGGCGGGGGGGGTGGGCATCGCAGATCCAAGCACCACAGTGCCCCTGTCGGGGAGGTGCTGTGCCAAGATGCCTTTGCTTTCTCACACCCCTCGGAGTAGTTTTGGGGAGACGCAAGATCTCAAGTGACAGGAGAAGTATCATGGCTGGTGGTGGCACAGTGACTACCATGGCCCAGACTCGGCGCCTGGTACATCACTCTGGGTCTTGCTGGGATGGGGCCTTGAGCAGCTGGGTCCTCCGCTGTGGTGTTTGTGTCCTCTGGGATGGTGGGGCTGTGAGAGGTGCCTGGAGATGTTCAAAGTCAGTGTCCTCACTCTACCTCTTCTCCTTGACTTGACACAACCTGTCCTGGTGGGACAGGATCTGTTTGAGCCCCAACTGGGGTGGGCTAGTCCTGGCTGTCAGGGCAGTGGAAGCTGAGGGCAGGTCTCCTGCTCTCCAGCATCACTCCTGAGACTGCCAGTTCCTTTCTGTCCCCACTTGGCCTGTGGCCCACAGCCAGGCACAGCAGGGAAGTGGGTCTGCAGAGGGAACACCAGGTTTTTTGGGAAATGGTGGCATGCTGATCTGGGGAGTGTCTCACAGCCTCTTCCCTTCCTAGGACATGATGGACTACCTGAGGGAGAAGAACATCAGGCAGTTTATCCACAAGGTGAGGAGCTGTGCTTCATCCTCTGTCCTTCTTCCCCAGCCCCTGTCCCCTCAGCCCCAGCCCTTGGTGACCATGCCTGGCTGGGTTCCCTGTGTGCCCCACACCCCTTCCTTGATATCTACAATGGGTTCTGCTCTGCTGGCACCCATGTGCCCAGGGTTGCGCCTCTGTCTGCCTGTGGTTCAGTGCACCCAGCTCTTGCCCATCCCTAAGGGGACCTTTCCACTTCCTAATGCCCCTTTGAGCAGTGGGACCTGCTGGGGCTTTGGCTGTTGGGCACTGGGCTTGGAGGAACCAGAAGCAGCAGCCTGGGGGAACCTTCTCACTCGCGGTCTCCTGTAGAACATCATCCACAGCTCCGAGCCACTGGCGGATGAGATGGCCCATTATCTGTACGTGCTGCAGTCCGTCAGCCTCAACCTGTGCGAGCGTCGCATGAGGACCTCCATGGATCCCTACTCACAGGTCTGGGAGCGCTCTTCGTGCAAGTCTGGCCGTGCTCTAATCCACCTGTGGAAGTAGAGGCGGGTGAAGGTTTGCCTTTGGGTGAACCCAGCACATATGATTTCATTGTCAGCTTGTCCTGGGAGAACCTGCTTGTGTGGGGCTCACCGGCATCCCCTCCTCTCCGCTCTCCCTCCAGGAACAGCGGGAGCTCCTCCAGTCTCTGCGCCAAACCGCCTTTGAGTCGGAGAGCGAGGCACCTGCCAGCAACTTCAGCACCGAGCGCCGGCGATCCCTGTGTGCCAAGGAGTTCCGCAAGCTGGGCTTTGTGGTGTGTCCCCCCTGGCTGTCCCTGTTGATGCTGGTGGGCCACCATGCCACACCTCCCTTCTGCTCTCTCAGGCAGCTAAACAGCTGCCGAGCTGCTGGGGCTCAAAAGGCAAAGCCCTGTGGCTGTGTCAGGAGGACTCTGCTGCTCAAAGAAAGCAGCAGTTGCTAAATTGCATCCGTTCGTGTCCTAGAACAACAGCAACCCAGCAGAGGACCTCCGCCGTGCCCCGCCAGGACTCCTTGCCCTCGACAACATGGTGTATTTCTCCAGGCACACCCCCAATGCCTATAGCAGGGTGCGTGCTCTGTCCTGGAGAACTCGCTGGTACTGCTGGATCTCCACCTTCTTTTCCTTTCCTTGTGACCTGTCCTTGGCCAAACCCAGGCGAGGATGTCCCTTTTGGGCAGGTGTCCTACTGTTGCCCCATTTCAGATGGACCCAAGTCTTCCCTTGTGGGTAGAAGCAGGCATTTGAGGCTGGTGGCACTGAAGGATCCCCATAATTTTTAGTATTTTGCCCACAGCTTCGTTTCCAGACCTTGTTCATGTCTGAGCGAACTGGGGCAAATTGGGCAAAACCAGCCAGTGGCTGCAGAGCATTCACCACGCTCCAGCCCGCTGTGCCTGTGATCCCCTCCCTCACTGTGGCAGGGGAAGGAGGAGGCTGGGGCTGGTTTTGGGGGGACTTCTGTTAGGGATGGCTCAACTGGTGGGGGAGCGCAGCTCGCCCTCCGAATTTGTGGCCCATGTAACGCAAAGCAACGACCCTGTCCTGCAGTTCGTCCTTGAGAACAGCAGCCGGGAAGACAAACACGAATGTCCCTTCGCTCGAAGCAGCATCCAGCTCACCCTGATCCTCTGCGAGATCCTGCACGTTGGAGAGCCGTGTATGTGTGCGCCCCGGCGTGTCCTTCTCCCTGCCCTGCTGCCCACCGGCTGGTGGGAGTGGGGACAAGCTGCCAGGGAAGGGGGCTGCATACATGGGGCCACCAGTCTCTGGCGTGGCCAACAGCAGGGGAAGGGGAGAGAGGACTGGGAAATATCCAGGTTCTCCTGGACACTGAAACCCCCTGGAAAAACTGGGGAATCTGGCGTCATCTGTCCTTCTCACCGCAGGCTCGGAGACGGCTCAGGCCTTTTACCCTATGTTCTTCGGGCAGGATCATTTCTTTGAAGAGCTCTTCTGCATCTGCATCCAGTTGGTGAACAAGACCTGGAAGGAGATGCGCGCTACCCAGGAGGACTTTGACAAGGTGCGAGGGGATGTGGGGGGCCCCAGACGGGAGCTGTGTCCATGGGCTGGACACAAATTCAGGGTGTCTGGGGAGTGTCACCAGACTGGGGGTGACATCCTGGGCCCCGCAGGTGCTGCAGGTGGTGCGGGAGCAGATCACCAGGACCCTGTCCCTCAAGCCCACCTCCCTGGAGTTATTCAAGACCAGAGTGAACGCACTGAACTACAGCGAGATCCTGAAGCTGCGGCAGACGGAGAGGCTGCACCAGGAGGAGACACTGGCCGTGCCCGTGCTGTGAGTGGGCTGCGGGCAGGGAGCCGGAGCTGCGGCAGGGGGGCTGTGGGGTGGGGGCTGGGGAGGTCGGCGAGCACCTGCTGAAGTTGGCCATGCTCCTCTTCTGCTGGCTCTCGCCCCAGGGAGCTGCGCGCG
>NW_009646926.1:56616-57005 GCF_000708025.1 Charadrius vociferus | reverse complement strand
GCAGAGGCTTGCCCCCATGTCCCCTGTCACTGGGGAAGTCACAACCAGTATGGAGCAGCATGCCTGGCTCCCTGGACGGCTGGTGCCATGGGGTGGGACCAAGTGGGGTGTGCTGGGGAGGGGGCAGCTCCGTCCAGCTGTGGAAGGGGACCTCAGCGGGGGGAGGCTGAGCATTTCCCGATGGCCTTTGTGCTGCAGACAAGCTCTGGTACTGCCGCCTGTCACCCAACCACAAGGTGCTGCACTACGGGGACGTGGAGGAGGGGGTGCCCTCTCCCCCCATCGAGAGCCTGCCGGAGAAAAGTAGGTGATGGGGAGAAGGAAGCGGGTGGGAAGGAGAGGCGAGCCCTCTGCCCAGCCCAGATGTGACATGCTGGGGGATGCCTTAA
>NW_009646926.1:55003-56604 GCF_000708025.1 Charadrius vociferus | reverse complement strand
CTTCCTGGCTGCTGCACACCTGGCCCAGTGCCCACTGTCACTGTGGGACTGGGAGCTGTGGGAGTTCAGGCTGGCTCTTGAAAGGGTGCTGCAGAGCGGCTTGAGCCCCCATGGATGGACTCTGGGTGCTGGGGACCTGGGGGAGAGGGAGAGGGAAAGGGAAAGGGAAAGGCAGAGGGAGAGGAGGCACTCACAGCTCTTCTGCTTGCCCCCAGTTCCTGTGGTGGACATGAAGATGCTGCTCGTGGGGAAGGAGTGTCCGCACACGAAGGAGAAGAGCTCCGGGAAGCAGAACAAGGTCAGCACTTCCCACCCCATGTTGCACAGCCGGTGATGGTTTTTGGTGGCAGGCAGATAGTGGCACGTTGGGTGGTTTCATGGGCAGCAGCAGGTTTTTGATGTGGCTTGAGACCTCTTGGGTTTTCTGGGGTGCAGAGGAGGAGGCTGGGAGGCAGCTCCTGCTCTGAATCCTGCTGGGGCTGGAAAGAGTCCAGCTGAGAAGCTGGCTACCCCCTGTGCTCTCCCCACAGGACGTCCTGGAGCTGGCCTTCTCCATCGTGTATGACATGGAGGAATACTGCCTCAACTTTGTTGCCCCCACCCGGTATGAGGTGAGCTCCAGGACCCACTGGGGAGGCACACGGTGGCCAGGGGTCCTTGCCAGGGGACTGTAGGCGGGGAAGGGAGTCGTGTGTGTGTCCCCAGGGTGGGAGCCACAGGGAGGGTAGAGGGGAGCTCTCTGGCTGCCCAGGGCTGGTGCCAGAGTCACCCGTCCTGTGCTTCCCCAGTTCTGCCTGTGGACAGACGGGCTGAACGTCCTTCTGGGCAAGGAGATGACAAGTGAGCGAACGCAGACGGACCTCGATGTCCTGCTGTCCATGGAGCTCAAACTGCGCCTCCTGGACCTGGAGAACATCAGCATCCCCGACACTCCTCCTCCTGTCCCAAAGCCCCCGAGCAACTTAAACTTCTGCTACGACTTCAGCCACACAGAGCAGTGAGATCATCCCTGTACCCTGTCCCCCCTCTGTGTGTGTGTGTGTCCCCTCCCCGAAATCAAACCCCTTCCTCCAGGCTCTGTCCCTTATCTCTGGCCCAAAGGGACGAGCCCAGGTGCTGGCTGGGGGCTCGGTGTGCGCTGCCTGGCCCTTGCCCATCCCGGGGTGCGGTGCCCACCCTTCCCTGCCTGTGTCCTGCCCTCCTGCCAGAGCATGGGGCTGAGCCACTGCGCGTCAGGCTCCTGTTCGAGGCGGGGTGATCCTCCTGCTTTGCCCCCCTGCCACGGGCAGGCAGGATAAAATACTTTGCAGACAGCCAAACCCCTCTGCTGTGGGGCTGCCCCCACACCCCAGCCAGGCTTTGGGCAGAGAGGGCAAGGATGTGGGCAGGAATAAATGTAGGGGCAGCCCTGGGACAGTTGGAGGGGGGGGCAGCACAACAAAGGTACGAATCTGCACTACCTGACTCTCCTCCCATCAGCGTAGGGGCTCCCTCCTGGGCAAGAGAAGGGTTAGAAAAAGGATAACACGCCTTTTCTGCTCAGTTTGGTGAGCGGACAGCATCCCCAGAGCACGGTGTGCCTGCCCAGCCAGGCCCGTGCT
>NW_009646926.1:52407-54969 GCF_000708025.1 Charadrius vociferus | reverse complement strand
CTCCTGGAAGGGGGGTGTTTAGGGTACAAGTCCCCTCTCCCAGCGCCATTTCAGCTGGGCAGGGGCTCACTGCCACCGTGCCTGGGGTGAGGAGGAGACCCCAGTCTGCCCTTGCTGCCTGGCACTGTGGGGCTCGTGCCAACCCTGGTGCCTTTTCCCGCCCCAGGCGGGTACTTGCACACTTCAGCCATGCTGCTGCACTACTGCACCACGACAAGCTACCTCCTTCCTCGGCCCCCACCCTGGTGCCCCGCACCTCCTTGTGCCTACAGCTTCTCCATCGGGTGTAGCCTGTGACTGCGGGTTGCCGGGGCTCCGACCATACCTCTGCCTCCTGCATATTGGGATAATAAACACGTGTAGAGAACCTGGGGCTGTGTTCTTGCCAAAAGCTTTGGGGAGGGGGCCAGGCTGACTGCGGGGAAACAGGGGCCAAAGAGGGCAAGAGGACTACGCTGCAGCATGGCGGGAGCTGCGGCAGAGAGCATGGAGTAGGGTAGAGGATGGCTGGGAGGAAGGTTTTGTTCCTACTCATTATGGTTTGAGAAAACCCACAATTTATTGTCGTTTAGACAATTATTTGCTCACCTGCTGACCCCTCCCCACCCGGGAAGGGGAATCTGGAAGAAATCAGAAAACCCTGGGGTTGAAACAGATTTATATTTAAATCTGTATAAACAGATTTAATAGAATAAGACTAGATGATTAACAACACAAAACAACCAATATTGATCCCAATACCAACATAAAATATATGAGGATCATACTCAGCCCATTCTATCCATAGGAAGCTGTGCGCTCCCCGCAGTGACAGCCAATGTGGGACTTGCAAGCGCCGTGGCTTTGGGAAGAAGGGAAGGGCTCGGGGCTCCGGCACAGGGGCAAGGAGTTCTCTGTGGCAACCATCACATGAGAGAACTCCTCATAAAACTTCCTAATTTATACTGAAAGTGCTGTTTGTGGTATGAAATAATCCTGTTGGGCAGCTTGGGTCAAGTGCTCAGGTCTTGTTCCTCCTCGTCCCCACACCTGGCGAGCTCGAAAACACTGAGACCTTGAAACCCGCATCCTATAGCTGGCTATAAAGTAAGCATTTTCACAAATTCAGACCCCAGAGTCTTCTAAAAGTGCAGTTTTCCCTAGTATTCTTGGGAACGGTGGCACATAGTCTAGTTGGAGGCCTGTAACCAGTGGTGTCCCCCAGGGGTCAATACTCAGTCCAATTTTGTTCAATATAATGAACAAAATTACATTTTGTTCAAAACATTAATGACCTGGATGAGGGGACAGAGTGTATCCTCAGCAAGTTTGCTGATGATACCAAATTGGGAGGGGTGGCTGACTCTCCAGAGGGCCGTGCTGCCATCCAGCGTGACCTGGACAGGCTGGAGAGCTGGGCAGAGAGGAACCTAATGAGGTTCAACAAAAGCAAGCGCAGGGTCCTACGCCTGCGGAGGAAGAATGCCAGGCACCAGTATAGGTTAGGGGTGGACCTGCTGGGAAGTAGTTCTGAGAAGGATCTGGGGGTCCTGGTAGACAGTAAATTATCCATGAGCCAGCAATGTGCCCTTGTCACCAAAATGGCCAATGGAATCCTGGGCTGCATAGGGAAGACTGTGTCCAGTAGGTCGTGGGAGGTCATTCTCCCCCTCTTCTTGGCACTGGTGAGGCCACAACTGGAATGCTGTGTCCAGTTTTGGGCTCCCCAGTTCAAGAGGGACAGGGAACTGCTGGAGCGAGTCCAGCAAAGGGCAACCAAGATGACTGAGGGATTGGAGCATCTCCCTTATGAGGAAAGGCTGAGAGCGCTGCGACTCTTTAGCCTGGAGCAGAGAAGGCTGAGGGGAGACCTTATTATGGCATACAAGTATCTAAAGGGAGGGTTGAAGGAGGATGGAGCCAGACTCTTCAGTGGTTCCCAGTGACAAGATGAGGAGCAATGGGCACAAGTTGGATCACAGGAAGTTTCGTTCCAACACACGGAAAAACTTCTTTACAGTTCAGGTGACAGAGCACTGGCACAGGCTGCCCAGGGAGGGGGTGGAGGCCCCTTCTCTGGAGATTTTCAAAACCCGCCTGGATGCAGTCCTGAGTGATGTGCTCTGGATCAAACCGGGAGACTACTGCTGAGTGGAGGAGCAGGCACAGCGTCAAGTCACCTCCAAGGAAGGTGTTCCAGCCTAGGAAGGTTTAGGAGCACTGCAGGTGGTGCTGGTACCAAGTTGGACAGGCTCAGCTCCTGGGCCTGAAGCTTGGAGAGCAGCATCTCGGCCAGAAGAGAGGCTGTTATAAGGAAAAGTGAGGCTGGGGAAGGCAGTTTCTGTGAGGCTGCTGCCCTGCAGGGCAGGCTCTGCAGCACCAGCTGTCACCCCACACGCTGAACCACCTCCCAGGAGCCAACAGAGCTACCAAGGGAGGTGAGAGCACCACAGCTCACTTGGCTCCAGGTCAGGCTCTTGATGGCTGTGCAGAACCCTGACAGGGCCGGGGTGCTGTAGGGCACCTTCTCCTACGAGCCACGGGGCTGTGCGGAGGGTGCCGAGATGCGAAGGGCAGGCACCC
>NW_009646926.1:49434-51759 GCF_000708025.1 Charadrius vociferus | reverse complement strand
TCGCCCCACCGAAGGCAGGGCCCCAGCTGCTGCGACGGGCAGCAGGGCCCGGCCCGGTGGGAAACCGGGTCCTTTCCTGGTTGTCGCGACAGGCGAGGCCAGCAGGCCTATGCCGCTCTGCCCCGGGGGTCGTGGTTTTTGCGGCTGACAGCTGTTTCCTTGTTGCAGCTAGCATTCATCTTCAGCTCGGTGATCTACGGCATCAGCTACCGGTCCATGAACTCCATGGCAAAGCCGTCTTTCACAGATGACGGCAGCCTTGCCGACGGGGGAATTGACTTGAATATGGAGCAGGGGATGGCAGAGTGAGTGTCCACACCCGCACGAGTCCAGGTGAGCAGGACCTGCTGCCTGAGCGTGCACGCAGAGCCAGGAACCCCCCAAAGGTGAAGGCTCCCACCTCAGCTTGCCCACCGGTGCAGGCAGCAGGGGAGCTGGAAGCCTGTAGCCATTTTTTTTCAAGAATGTACCTAAACTCTCCTCGTTATCTGAATTCATGCTCCCGTGTGCACTAGTCGTGAGCTGCCACGTGGGCATGTCAGCCTGGAACGGTCACTCTCCTTAGGGCTGAGGCGCACAGGTAGGAGATCCCAAACGGTTCAGCTGGAGCTGGTTGCAGCCTTCTTTGAGTGAAGAGACAGTGCTGACACTGCACATTTCTGCAACACACAGAGGAATATGTATTTTCTTTTTAAACCATTACTGCAGGTAGTGCTTGACAGAGCAGAAGGGCACATGCTGCCGGTTACCCCATCCTGGCTGCAAACTGGTCATGTCTTGGAACTGTTCTACACACTAAAAAACCTCCCCTCTGTCTTTGCTGCTTCCTCTCGCCTCCTCAGCTTTTTCTGCCCCCTGTGCTTGTGCATGCCTTGTGTCTGTCTGCAGACAGCACCAAGCGTTTGCCTGTCCATTGTTCTTGGTGGTGCTGTTAACTCTCTTTTCCTCAGTCAAGGAACACACAACGGTAATTCCTGCAAAGCGCTGTTAAATAAAATAAGGAGACAATCGTACTGGAACAGCAGAAATATCGTCTAGATTTACAAGTCTTCCAACAGTGAGCCCCAAAGTATATACAGAAACCTGCCGGGCAGTGGTGGACACGTCAGGCTTTGCTCTCTGTCCTCCCTGCCCTCAGCCTCTGTCTCTTCGTCCAGCTTTTGCTGGGGATCCTCAGTGTGTGCGCTCCGTGACGTACCTGGGATACTTGGCCCCTTCCCTCCGGTGCCCTTGGCCTACAATTTAAGGTTTTACCTCCATCTTTTCACTTGCTGTGAGGCTTTTGAAGAAACACAGCGGGGCCTTTTTTCCAGCAGAGCCCTCTGCATCACGTCAAGTGTTCTCATGCTGGAAGGGCCGTGTATTGATTTATATATTTTTGTTTTTATTACGCAAGTTTTATTTTGGCAGCAGATGTTATCAGCAGGCAGACCGGCTTGTGGGGCACAGAACCTGCTGTCTCAGTGGAGCAGTAAATTTTTTACCTGCAGCCAGAGTGACTCAGATGTCCGGTGTAAGAGACTCAGCTGAGGGACGAGGTGACCGGGAAGAGAAGGAGTCATTTCTAGTGTGACTTGTAAGCCGGGTGCTTTACACCCCCTTCATCCTATGGTGACTTCTTTTTCCTGCTGGTCAGCTGAGTGTTTTTCTCCAATTTTACATTGTTTTGGCTCTCCTGAGTAGAAGCGTAAAATATTTCAGATACCTTTTTTGTGAAACACACCATGGGACAGTCGAGTAAGGAAAATACAGAAGTTTGATGTCATCTGGGGTATCCTTCTCGTTGTGAGAGATGTGTAAGGCACCGAGGCAGAGCGGGTGGCCCAGTAACTGCCCCATGCACGTGTGTGATGGTGCTGTCAGGGGGTACGACTGACAGGAGTTACCACAGGGATCCCGTTACCTGCTGTGAAAAGGTGCGGCTGTAGCACCATTGCAGCCTGGTTGCAGACACAGCGCTTCCCTTGGAGCTGGAGCTCTGAGGTTTTTCTGCCTGCGCAGTACACTGTTGGGGTGAGTTTTATGACATGTTAAAATTAATTGATGCTTGTCCGAGGCATGGGCTGTGCAAAACACAACGCAGCTTGAAGGCCGAGCTGTAAAAAAAACCAACCTGCACAGCTGAAGTTCCCATCTTTACCCTGTACTTTGCACCTGAGCCTGTGCAGACCCCTCAGCTGTGAGAATGCAAGTCCTTCATTATTTTAACCCCGCTGGTACGTGACTGTAAAGTGTTAACGAATACTCAGTGCTCCTACCGCTGTCTGTGTCCATTTGTCAGGTGAAGCGCTTTAAATTACCACTTCGGGGATGGAGGAACCGCTC
>NW_009646926.1:31349-49420 GCF_000708025.1 Charadrius vociferus | reverse complement strand
AAGCAGCGGATGTTTTTCTGCCTCTCAGCTGAGCGTGCCACAGCGGATTAATGCGTCCTCTTTTGGAGCTGTTTCTGGAACGCTGTGGATTTGCCGGCGTTTCCCTTGTGCTGTCTCTAACTGAAACAGATGCTGTGCGTTGTTTTGGGGTTGAGGAAGGCTGACCTTGCTGGTCCCTGGGAGAGCTGGGTTCAGTGGGAACTCTGCTGTGACCCCTCTGTGGCCTCCGGTGATGCATGAGATTTCTGAACCTCAACATCCCTTCATAGGCCAGTCAATAGTGGATTCTGCAGTGTCTCAAGTTGATGGCAACGTTTCAGCCTAAACCAATTGTTTCTGGTGATGAATACCTAAAGTCACTTTCCTTTGTGCTGTGCTGCCCAGAATGAGACAAGCTATTTCATTACTGTTACTTCTGCCTTTGTTTTTTTGACTTTCTTCCTCCAGCAGATGATTATTTAACGGGATTGAAGGAGCTGGTGTTTTTCTAACCCATCTGACTCCCCGTGGCTTCTGTTGAAAAACCAATACCTGTTTACCTCTCCTGGGTGTCAGCTCCCCCCCAGGGCGGTGGCTGAGGTGTGGGCAGCTTGTCCCTCTCCGTAACTGCTCTCAGCTCTGCCTCAGGCTGGCGAGGAAGACGCTGGAGTCGAATAAGCAGGAGGGGAGGGGGAGCCGTCTGTTGCTGTAGCTCAACTTGCGGGCGATGGTGGTGTTGTCCTTGCGGCACCCCGGCCCTTTGGTGACTGTGAGTGTGGCTGTCAGCCTGTGCGACGGCACAGGGAAGATTCGCGGTTCCCTTCAGTGCAGCCAGCCGGGAGCGGCTATACTTTATACCGTGATATGTGTCAAATCAGTGGAGGCTGTCTGCTGGCGCAGGCTGCGGGGGCGGTGGTTTTGTTGCCGATTTCCACCCCCGTCTACATTTCTCCACTTTCACACTGTCCCTGTTCAGAGGGAGCCTAGCTCTTCACCTCACCAGATTTTTTTTTGTTGTTGTTGTTTATTGCTTCTACATTACTGTGTAGGGCAAAGTATAGCTGCAGGGACAGTCCTTCGGTCGGGCAATGCTGCTCCCTGGAGGCGGTGCAGCCGGGCTGTGTTGGCAGAGGAGCTGGTGCGTTCGGCAGGGGGGCTGGAATGGAAGGTTAATGTTTTGCTTTTCTTCCCTCAGGCACCTCAAGGATGTGATCCTGCTGACAGCTATAGTCCAAGTGCTGAGCTGCTTCTCACTCTACGTCTGGTACTTCTGGCTCTTGGTAAGCCCCTGCAGTTTTCCTTGTTGCTCTACGTTGTCTGTTTTTCCCTGGCTTCAGAGCTGAGGATATTATTTATCCATTTAATTTCATGTCCTGTTTCAGGTCACAACTATCTTCTGATAAATTTTATAATCTCCCTGTCAAATCCTGTTAAAAATCTCATACAAAGGAAAGAACTCCTGATCCCTTTGAGTCAACCATGCAAGAACTAGGCTGGCCTTGGCCTTTCTCTCCGGTCCTGTGAAAGGGCAACAAGAAACATGAGGCAGATCAAAGCCATCTTTGTGCGTAGAGCCTTTTTCTGATTGTGGCACAGAGACTGTGCTGCTTCTTGTTTGGTTTTCTCTGTCATTCACCAGCACAGACCAAGGCTGGGAACTGCTGGATGCTGTGCTGCTTGGTAGATCAAACGCTGTAGGCTTTGATTTCTTCTTAACACACCAGACTCTTTCTACTCCTGAGACATTTGTCATATGCCTCCAGCTAAAACTGCTTTTGCAGAAGGATAAAAAAATATCTCCAGTCAGTTTTAAAAAAATTAAATCCCACAGTTGCTTTGAATATATCGCGCAAAGGTATAGAAGGCAATTTTGGGAGCGTAGAAAGTTATCTCATTTCAATCCTTACTCACAAGTTGCTCTCTAGCTGGCCTGGCAGAGGGCAGCCTGAACTCTGACTGTCCCCCGGACACCATCCAGATCGCATTTGTTTTCATTTAGAGAAACGGGGGTGTTTTTTTTCTGAAAGAGGAAGAGGCAGAATGTCTGGGCAGTTGGATCTTTCTGGGTAATTCAGACCTGATGCTGGCATTTCCATATATGAAGCCCAAGTGCTGTATACGTATGCAAGTTCCTAAACCGTATGAAATCAGGACATTTATTTTGGACGCCTGCCACTGCCTTTGATTTCTGTGCATCCTGTGATGCCTCTGATCCAGCCCGTAAAGATATTCCGGCGCCTTCAGCTTCCTCAGTAGGACCAGCCCCGCTGACTGTAGCACCACCCCTGCCAAAGCTGTCCCCAAAGTGACCGAGTTTGTGCCACACGTGTTTTGCAGGCTCCGGGACGTGCTCTCTACCTCCTGTGGGTGAACATCCTGGGGCCCTGGCTTACAGCTGACTCTTCGCCTGCTGGTCAGGAACCAAACGAGAAGAAGCAACGCCGACAAGAACGCCGCCAGATGAAGCGCTTCTAGCCTTGGCTGGGGAAGATAGATTAACGCCGTCTCTCATCTCCATGCTGTTATTTCATCAGAGATGCGACCGAAACCAATCCGAAACCATCGCAGTAGCTATATTGCCCTCTGTCATTGCTGCCATTCTGCTAGAAAGGCTGCAAGAGACTTCCCTGGGTTGGTTCTTCGTGCCAGTCGAGGCCTTGCTCCTTGGGATGGCAAGGGGTGATGATGCTGGGATGTGTGTAAATACCTTTTTAAAGCAGCGCCGTATCGCATTTGAGGTTGGGGATTGCAACGTTGGAGGAAATAGTACATTAAAGAGCAGAGTCTAATTGACTGTGCTGGCAGTGTGTTCATACAGGGGGGATCGCAGAGGGGAGCTGTTAAAAATGCCAGCATATTAGTGGAGACCTGCACCAGCGGGAAGCAAAATCCCCCAAGACAAGGGGGCTCATCCCTTCCCGAGCTTGCCCTGTGCTGCCCTGCCCGCCGGAGCATCTGCTCTCTGCAGAGGGGTCGCAGCTGCCCTGCGAGATGGGGAGCGTGGGCAGCTGGGGGTGCCGTGAACAGGGCTTGCAGCCAAAGTGGGAGCCTTTGGGTTTGTGCCTGGGCTTCCTGGAGCCACAAATTGGCCCGTGCTACCTTTGCAGGAGCTCAGTGGGATGAAAGGCTGCAGCTAAAAGAAGCCAAAATGAAATCTGTGATGTTTTTTTGGGTTTTTTTGGGGGTTTTTTTTGTTTTTTTTTAAACTTCTCTCTTTTAAATCAACTCTCCCAGGGGTGGCACAGCCGGGGTGCTGTGATTGCTGCAGCGACCGTCTGTTAGAGACCAGGTACAGCTCAGGGCAGCTTCTGCTTTTGCCTACTTTGATTTATTAATGTTGTCCCTGCCCAGTAGGGTGTTTTACACACTTCGCTGACCCCTTCCTGCTCCTGACGCACCAGCTCGGCGCCATGCAGCTCTACCTGCGCGAGCGAGACGCACGGTCAGTGTTGGCAGGGGTGCCAGCCCGCCCTTTGATGCCATCCACAACCTTTTGCCCACACTTTGTTTCCATTACGTCATTTTTATTACACGCTTTTTTCCCCCCAACATCAAGCCCGATCCCCTCCTGTGCCTCAGCGCCAGGCAGAGTGGCTGTAGTTGGGGTGCAGAGCGATGGTTAATTGTGGGCAAATATCTAGGAGTCCTTTGTGGGGGCGGGAGGGAGAGCAGAGACTGGGATTTGGGGGATTAAAGCCCTTCCTGCTGCTGGTGAGGGAAGGGGTAGGGAGTGAGAAACGCACACACGGGGCCATCGGTGGGTGCGGGCCAGCCCCGATTCCCTGCCAGGCACAGCCCAGAGCCCCCCCAGCCCCATCTGGCTCCGAGGAGGTGCCCCCGCTCTGCCCTCAGGGCATCTCCTCCCCATCGCAACCACCCCCAGCACAGCCTCTTACGCCCCTGGGGGGGACCAGCCCCTCTCCCCAGCTCTGCCCTCGCTCCCTCTGAACCCTCTTCTCCGGCTCCCCAAAGCCACACGGAGCCGCGCAGCCGTCCCCAAAATGCACAGGGGAGGGTGTGTGCGTGGCGGGGGGAACACACACATCAACACTAACCACACCGGCCCTCCCGGACACGCTACCCTACACAGTGGTACATGCACAGCGGCCACCTGGGTGTTTCCCTTCTCCTCCAGGCTTCAGCCTCAATAAATATCCAGTAAATGGCACCAGTTACGGCCTCAGGGAGCTGGTTTTGGGGGGGAGGGTGTGACACCCCTCAGTCGGGCAGCAGCTGCTCCAGCTCCTCCTCGTTCAGGCCGTTGGTGGTGACGATATGGTCCAGCTGCTTCATGTACCGCTCCAGGTCCTGCATGAAGTGGGGGATGCGGGCTTTCTCCAGGACCCCAAATTTTTTCAGCCGATTCACATCTTCATAGGAGACCTGATGGGAAGCAGGGAGGTGGGAGGCGGTCAGCATCTCCCCATCCCATCTGAGGAGAAGGGAGGGGGGGGTCTGCCCCCCCTGCAGCCCCCCTGGGTCACCCCCCCCCATCACCCAGACACCGGCAGAGCTGCTTGGGGGCGGGGTATTTGCAAGGATTTGTGGGTTTGGTCATTTTCTGTCACTGCAGGGACAGAAGACAGCAGGATTGGCGTGTGGCCATGGCAGAGGACCAACAGAGCTTAACCCACTGTGTTAAGCCTCTCCCAGAAGATCTCACACGGAGCAGGATGGATTGTCCCATCCTTCCTTGCATCCTACCCAGCACAGCCCTTCTCCGGCCCCACCGGAACCCAAACCCGCAGCAAAGAGCTGATGGGTGGATGGCCAAGGGCTTGTTTTCAGGGAAACATGGGACTGTGGAAGCCCGTGTGAGATGGCATCTCTGGGATCAGGGACTTTCCCCCCACCCCGAGGTGTTACCTTTCCGAGCGCAGCCAGCAGCGGGAAGTCGATGGTCTGCCGATGGCGCAGGATGCGGAGAATCCCATCCAGGTAGACCTGGTCCTTACTGAAACAGCCTGGAAGAGTGGGAGATGTCGGGGAGCGGGAGCCTGGCGCCCCACCACCCTCCCGAACGTCTGCCGACCACAGTAATGGGAGTGATGGCACCGGGCTGGGGTGACATGAGTGTGCCAGGGTTGCTGGTGCCACGGCTGGGACCGCTGGGTCCTAAGGGATGAGTAAGCACTGGTGAGCGATACCAGGGATGACGGAGGCAGCTGGGTGCAGTGAGAGCCCCAAACCTCTCACTGGGATGCTCTCACCCTTCCTCCCAATGGGTTTAAGGATAAACCACTGCAAGAACCCAAAGGCATCCCAAGAAATGCTCATTTTTTTCCTCTCCTTTGGCTGCTGGAGTGTGTGCGAGTCGCTCCCATCCATCCCCACCTGACCCTGAGCAGCCAAAGAGCTGATGTGGCAGGATTGCAACATAAAAGATCACTGCCACAAAGACAAATGTAAACCCAGAGGAGACGGCGCCGGGGCTGGGGAGGGATGCGGGGCGGATGCAATGGGGTGAGCGACGCTCAACCCACCCCGCAGCAAAACACCCCTGTTTTTTCTTTTGAAAAAAAAACAAAACCCCACACTATAAAATCCCTTCCAAAACTCCAGGGCTTTGCACTCCCCCGAGCGGTACCTGGCCGTGAGGTGTCAGTCTGACCCCGCTTTGCCCGCACGCAGTACTCCCACCGGACGCCGGCGTCCTGGACGTACTGCTCCAGGTCCTGGAAGAGGGCGGAGAAGGAGAGGCGGCTGGCCCGCTCGATGGTGTAGTAGAGCAGGGCTGCCCGCCAGAGGAAGGGCTGCTTGCGGAAGAGGACGCTGTGCAGGCTGGCCAAGCCTTCCTCCGTGGGGTTGGCGGGCTTCAGGCTGTACTGCTTGCGGCCCTCGGAGCTGTGCCAGGGCTGGCGGGTGTTGTTCACCCCCCGGAGGTAGTGGGTGCCTGGGGAGGGGAGGATGGGAGACAGCGCTGTCGGACGCAGCCTCCAAAAAAAGCTCGACCCCTTGCCCACTCCCCGAGTCGCTGGGGTTGGGGCTGAGACCCAGCCACCGATGGGTACCAGCTCCAGTCTGGGCTGGAGATGCTGCCACGGGACATCTGCTCGCTCCGGTGCCCAGGGCAGACACACGGGTGGGTGCCTGACACCCCCTGCCCCACATGCAGGGAGGGACCCAGGTGGCCTCAGTCCCCTCCCAAACCTGCCCGGTGGGCATCACCTTGCTCCGTGGTCCCCGCTCAGGCCGTTACCCCGGTGACAACCAGAGGATGCTCATAGCATCCCCCCGGCTCTGACCTATCTCGTGGAGCAGCATACCCTCCATCCAGTGCTGCCGGGCTCCGGCCAGGTTGATGGCCAGCGTCGGCCGGCTGTCCTCCACCATCATCACCGCCTGGGACAGGAGGTCGTCGGTGAGCTGCACCACCACCTGCAGAAGAAGAAGAAGGAGGCAACTGGTGTCACTGCTGCTGCGGGAGGAGATGCTCAGCCGGGTCTTGGCTCTAAGCAGAGGCTGAGGTGGCGGCGGACGGTCAGAAAAAGCCACCAATGCTGCAGACAGCACTGCTGCACCATCACCGACGTGTGCTGAGCCCAAAGAAACCACAGGTAGGAGAGGCATGGAGGGGGTGCCAAGAGGAAACAGAGGATCCCATGCCGGGGAGGGGAATGAAATAACTTCTTTAACCTTTTTACAGCCAGCAAATCTGAGCGGGCACCATGGGGGGAGCGCACAGCTCCTGGGCAGCCCGGCACCAGCATCCCCCTGGCTTCAGCATCCTCCCTGGCAGCACATTCCCGTGGGCTCCGCACAATTTAGGGGACACAGCGATGGGCATCCTCCGGAGACCAGCCCACTCCCACTCCCGCAACCCCACTAGCACAGGGCGGTGCAGGAAATCCACTCACCGAATCCACCCTGCTCTAAAAACCAACAGCACCCACTTCATTATGAGTCCAACCTCTTAAACCCCCCACGCCCCCCACCCCAACAAACACACCCTGAGAGAACCAAGATTCTGGCTCCATTTTCATGGACTCTCCTGCGGATTCTCCCTTTCGAGACTCCAAGACACGAGCAGCGAGGAGGGACCCACGCCAGCCCACCCCTCGCAGTGGGAACCGCGTGTGCCGGCCATGATTCACAGATGGGCAACGCACGCGCAGGACTGGAGAACATCTTTATACAGAAAAAAACCATCTGTTTTGGGACACTGGGCTATCGCGAGTGCTGGAGCCAAGACAGCTGCTCTGCGTTAACGTGAGTTAATGTGCCAATCAAGCAGCATTCTCTGACCATCCGACTTCAGACCTGCAGCGAGTCGAAGCCACAGCATTGCCAGAGGAGACTTGTGGCTCTGCCGCGTCCCTGGGAGCTCTCGCATCCGAGGTTCGGCCGCAGCAATGCTCAGGACCTTCAGGGACACACCGGTTTCATCTCAAACCCCTTTCCCTGTGTACATATTAACTCTAACACCCAGCTATTATTATCTCACAGCTGATGCTTTTCAGGATGAAATGTGCACGCACATTACTACGCGACAATTTTTCTGTCTTACTTAAAAAAAGGAGAGGAGACCGAATGGGTTTGCTTTAACCCAGATTTATTATCGTGCAAAGCTGCTTACGGAAGCCAGAAGTGCAACTTAACAGAGCAGAGTCGACGACAAACAGCACGAAATACTTACAATGCAATTGCTTACCTGGATTAAAACATATCAGCATGAAAGAGAATCCCTCCAGCTCCGAGAAAAGACTCACCAGTTCACTTCTGACTTGTGTACGTCTCCTCGAGCTGTATTTCTGCTCCAGTAAGCAAGTCAAAATTAATAAGGGCTGCTCCTTCGCTGCCTTCTCCCACATCCAGCCATGGACTGTGGTAAACCAGAGGCAGGGGACTGATCTGGACTAGAACTCTTTTCACGCTCTGGGTTAGTTTCCAGCAAGATCATCACCACATGAGCTCCCACAGTGGTGGAGCTCTTGGTGGGGAGAAGACTTTTGGCACCAGCACCAGCTTCTGCTAACAGCCCTGCCTGGAGCTGCATCAGGCTGGGAAGGTTACGGCTTCACCACAAGCAGAAATAAGGAGGCAGGAATGAGCCAGATTTTGGCATGGTTTTCACCAACTCCCATCTCTTAGGGCAGCTCAGAGTGATGGGAATACAGCCCGGACATCCCAAATGCGACGAGCAGAGGCTGAAATCCTGGGATGCGGGAGGGGACGGGGAGAGCCACGGGCCAGAGTTTAAACCAAAAGATAGATGGGGAACACATTTCATCATCGCAGCACTTTCCTTGCTCCCTCGAAGAGACTGCAGCACAGAGCTGGTGCCTGGACCCTGTGACAGCCCCTGGTCCCCAGGTCTTTGTTGCCCGACGTGCGGCTCTTCCAGGGAGCGCCGGAGACGATGCACTGTGTCAGCCCTATCTCCGCCACCAGGATACAGGATGCTCAGCTGGCTGGGAGCAGTCCATGAGGCCAGGTCCACATCTTGCTGTCTTCCCACACTTCATTGCCCCTATATGGGGAAAAATAAACCCCAAGAAGGTTGGAATGTAGGGTACTAGATGCAGAAAAACTAACTTCTTCCCTACGATAAATGCTCTCATTCTTACACTTGCTTCCCCTCAGCCTGTTAAAAAAATACCGCGCCCTCATGAACCCCTCCTCTCTGCTTTTCTCCATTTTCCAGCTGCTCATCCTCAGCCATATCGCACGGGACTCCTCCAGGCGCCATCCCCGGGCGACTGGGATTCAGCGGCTCCAGGTGCCCCCGTACCAGCGCCGGGACCTGCTGCAGCAGGGTCAGCCCCGCCGGCGCATTTCGGGAGGCTGGTGCTCGCTTGGCGTCCCTGCAACGGTTCAAAGTTCCCTCGTGCAATTTCAAAAGCTATCTCAGGATACCGCACTTAGAGCACCCGCACGAGTGAAATATAAACCCAGGAATTTACCCACATAGAGTGCTACATGGGTAAATGCTCCATGCAGCTCATCTCTGGTGACCTCCAGCTCTCCCTTCCCATCTGCATCTTAATTCTAAGGAAAACTCTTATTATAACCCAAATGTCTGTCCATCACCTGTCTACGGCTTTTTCCTCTGCTGTACTGGGAATGCCGCGTGCTGCATCCTACGCTGCCTCTTCCCTGCTGTTACCCAGGACAGCACCCGAGCATCCTACCGGGGCTGAGCATCCCTAAAGCAGACATACATCCCGCTTTAATAACCACTGAGCAACATACGCAACAGAGTGCTCTGGCTTTAAAAACCCCGATTTTTTATACTATATTGGTGGTGTTTTATGCTACAGGACAAGTCAATGGTGACCAGGCTGCGCGTTCCCAGTCCTGAGATGGTGAAAGCCACACAGTGCGATGTGAGCACCAAATGAGCTCATCCAAATCACATAAAGGCAAGTGCCATCCCACAACCTGAACAGGAGGCAGACTGTATAGTCCAAACCCCTTTTTTATTTTTTTCCCTTTTTTCTTTTCCTATCTGATATCACCCACGTGCAGGGCGAGCAAAGAGAAAGGCAGCAAACAGCTGGAAAAATAAGAGGCGGCTGAGGATGCGACGCTCAGCACTGAAGTCAGGTCTCGCACGAGCCCTTTTTAGGCAAGGCAGCAAGAGCTGGAATGCAGACCGAAGCATTCCCTGGGATACAGCATTTGGAGAAAGACCCAAAAGCACAGAAAAATTTGGTTCGCAACAAGTTGGGACACTGCTGGAGACTGAGCACAGAGGGGAGGGTGCAGCTGAAGTAACCGGGCTGTGTTTTCAGGAATTAAGAAAAACTCTGAGCAAAAGCACCCCAGAGCCTTTTGAGGAAGAATTCAAGTCCGAGAGACCACTTTTGATATATATTATTTTTTTTTCTGTTCTCATGATGAAGAAAAGGTAAAGGAGACACAGAAATAGCAACACTGAATTATATGGAGTGGAAACTATTTTTCCCAGTACAAGAGCTGGATGGCATCAAGCGAAGTGGTTAGGAAGCAGATTCAGGATGAAGAGGCATCAGCAAACAGTGCAACCTGCAGCACGGGGTTTGCGACGGTTCGCAATCAGGTAGGCAAATTAACGGCAGGGGTTTTACAGGCAGGAACACCCCCTGAGTTGGGAAGACACAAGGCTGCCACAGCCCCAAGGGAAATTCGCCATCCCTGTCCTAAGGATGGAAAGATGCTGGGACAGAGCTGGGTATGGGAATAAGGGACCGAAACGGACTGATCCAGGGGTTGGGAAGTGGGATCAGACACTGCTCAGAGAGGCTGAGAGCTCCTGCAGCCACGGGTACAGCTGCAGGTCGCAGTGTCCCCGCAAGAGCCTATGGATTTGCCCAGCGGCCACCACAGCGAGAAGACGACGGGCAAAACCCCACGATGTCATTCCTCAGATGTCAGTCTGATGACTTTTTGGAGGCGTTGCCTTGGGCTGTTTTATTTTTCCCCCCTTATTTGTCAATGCAGTGATACAGCGTTGTTTTTTCGTATTGAACAGAGATGCCAAGAACCACCCCATACCAAGCCGGCCGGCAGCGATGGGAAGCGACCCTCAGCATTGCCGGAGACCGCAGCTTCGCACGCTCTCGTTCCGCTGCCTGCAGCCCTTCTCCGGCTGCAGCAGCCCCTCCGCCCGCTGAGCAGCACCACTTGCCTTGTTTCGGGACCCTCCAGCTTTGCCGAAGCTGTTACAACAGGGGCTGCGACTTCAGCCACGCCAGCTCTCCGGGTTCGTGACCTTCCCAGCAGGATCCCCAGCGCATCCTCCTGCTCCACGAAGCTTCTGCTCAGCTTTTGCGGATGTGAGGATGGAGAAAGAGCTCATTGCCAGGAAGTGAGGGAGGATGGCTGACGGCTCCTGCCTGCCCCCAGCTCCCTGGCGCTGCCAGCAGCCCGTCCGTCTGCTCCAGACCTCATGTGCCAACAACGCGGTGGCACTGAGCAGCTCCAGGATGGAGAGGCACCACCAATGGGATCCCAGGAGACGCTAGCTAGCATTATTTAGGCTAACAGCATTTCACAACCCCTGGGGATTGCCACGCAGCACTTACCAACGGGTCCAGGGATTTCTCTGCTGCAAGCTGGGAGCTCACTGAAATCTGCATGGAGACCTCTGAGCTCCGGCAGCGTCACCTCGGTCCTGAGCCAGAAGGAAAACAGAGAGAGCTTCAGGATCCGCCGCTCGGAGCCCGATGCAGAAGCTTTTGAAAACGCAAAGTTAATTATAGTGCAAATACTCACCCACCAGCGCGGTGCCGGGGAGCGGGATCCTGCCTTCGCCCATCCAGGGACAAAGGGCAGCTGCCTGCAGCGACTGCCACCAGCCCCACCGCCCTGCCTGCAGGCAGCGCAGGCAGCTGGTGCATCAGCGGGTCGGTCTCTGGGATAAGGCGAACACCACCTCCCGCTACAGTTTCTTCTGCTTGGTTATTTTTTTTTTCCCCACTCCCAAGAAAGCCATCGCGATTAATACATAACCGGGAAGCAAACGGCATGGAAGAGCAGGTGAAAGCTGGGAATCGCAGATACACGTCGGAAACCGCCCAGCTCCCCGACAGGGTGTTATATTATCAGCCACGCAGAAGTTTCAGCAAGTTTTTTGTTCTGTACGGGGAGTGGGGGGAATTTTGTCAGCATCGCTGTACCGAGAGCAGATGAAACCCTTCCCTCTTCCCCGCCTCGGAGAAATTCAGCACAATTTGCAACGGGTGGGAAGGACCAAACTGACGCTTTAATGTTTTTTTTAAAAGCACTTATCAAAAGTTTCGGATAAAAGGGCCACATATCTCGCACGCCAGTGTGCAAACATAATTACTGAACGCTGCGTTCCCCCGAGCAAAGGGAAAATTACAGCGGGCTGGAAGGCAGCCAGTTGTACACCAATACGTAAGGAAAAAAAGACGGCTTTCTGCCCAGCCAGAGCTCGACTCGGGTTGCAATTAATGGAGAAGAGCAAAATAGCTGAATGAATAAAATCAAGAGAGAGACCACAAGGAGCAAGCCATGAGCGCGGGTCTGTCGGTCAGACTGGTACTGGGTACTGGGACTGGTTCTGGCTGCTAAAAGGCAGCTGATTTATAGGAAGAGGTTTGCAGAGATCCTTTCTGTCCTAAGTCCTTTTGAGGACCAAGGGGCCAAATCCACATCCCGGGGACGCCCCTGGGGCAAACAAAGGTGGCTTGGAGGAGGAACTCCCCCAGCAAGGTGGAACCTTGGGGAACCGCTCACTCCTGCTTTTGCAGGTACGAAACGCACCAGGTACTGCCGAGCAAGGTGATGCCGCAGGGAAATGCTCGTCAAGAAGCCTGTTTGGAGACGGAAGTGAAAAATCAGAGCTAGGAAAAATAGTCTGGCCAAGGGGCAATGGTGAGGAAGCCCCCCTGCCCCCCACCAGCCAGAGCTGCAGCCAACAGCAGAAGGCAGCCCCGCAAGCCCCCAAAAAATCAAAGCCAGGTCCGGAAAGCCTTCTCACCGCTCGCGCGCAGGACAGTGGAAGCGTTTTGCCCACACCTCGCTGGCAGGAAGGGGAAAAAAAACCCAAAAGCCCCTTAACCGAAGCTGTGGGACATCCCAAGTTGAGGGCACAGAGAAACCAGACTGCGATGCTGAACTTCCCCCCTCCTCACTCCATCCCACGTGGCTACCATCGCCTCTTAACCACACATTTCCCAGCCTTAAAACCCGAGCTTGGGGTTTTAAAAGCTCTGTAACCCAGCACATCCCGCAGGAGAGCAGGAAATCTCTTCCCCTCCCCCCCAGGATTTTGGTTTTGGCCACATGAGCGAAGGCGGCTGTCGGATGGTACTGCCGCTACCAGCAGGAGAGGACTTCCCGACGGTAATTGATGCCTCATGCACGCAGCAAAAGGCTCCTCGCACGGCCACGCGGACAAGCAGCAGCTCCTTTCTCTCTCTCAAGCATAAAAGGGTGATAGACCGAAAAAAAAATCAAGGGAAACTGGTGGGGAACCAGCACCCACGTCCTAACGCCAGGGTACAGCGACCACAGCCAAGGCAGAGGAAAGGACACCACAGCTCAAGAGCAGAGAAGTTTCTTCGTTGTATCTGAGACACTTCTTAATCTGAGTCGTTTTTATCAGAAAATAAATATTTTACAAGTGCTAGCGCAGGGACGCGGATTACCTCTCCCACGCAGCCTTCCTTCTGCATGTACTTTCGGATGACGGACCAGATCTGGCACTTGCTCAGCAGCCTCCCGCCGGTGGCCACTTCGAAGCTCTCGTAGGTCCCGTACTTCTCCAGGACGGCACGAATGATCCTGATCGCCTGTCGCACGCAGAAACCAAACATCAGTGCAAACGCCCTCCCCGCTTAGAAACGTGCCTTAAAATCCCCCGTGCAACAAAACCCAGCGCAGATAATCCCTGATAAACGCCTGTAGAGTGAGGCACAGGTTTGCAATACCTAAAAAAATCCGAGGTGACTGCCAGGTGGAGGTGGCCACCAGGACAGACAGACACCTAAAGCAACCAGCATGCCCCGCAGTATCTTCTTTCTGCTTTTTATCACCCGTGCGAGCCTCTGTTTGCGGGAAGCGAAAGGGCACCGTCGCAGCGCGCCACCTCCGGAGGTTAACGCCGCGATTCTTTGCGTCTTTTGTGCTTTCGGTTCTCCTCTCCAACTCCAGCGCTTGCACAAAGAGGTTGAGTTTATCGGGTTGCTTTTCACTCCCAAGAGCTGCTTCTCGCAGTGCCGGGTCGCGAGCCCGGCGGGGAGGCTGGGCATCACCGGCATCGCCCTGTCCTCCCCTTCGGCCTCAGCACAACCAGCCTCCTGCACACCAACGGCCTCCCAATAAAAGCAGCATGCACCATTTCATCAGCATTAACATTTACGGAGCATCTATAAAATACGAGCATTTATTAGCATGTTTCCACCCCCAAAAATGAGTTTTCACTGTAGGCATTTTCAAGCAACAACTTTCTCCAGCCTATCAATATATATTCCAAAGCAGATGATGATGACTTTGCACCAGTTCTGGAGTTTTTTTCCAGCAGTTTTTATAGCATCCGGAAACCTGGCTGAGCTGCTGTCGGCCTTCCCAGCCCGGCACCAAGCGCTCCTCCTCAACGCCGTGTGGTTCTACCTCCTCCTGCTCAACAAATCCCCTTTGCTCTCTCGTACGGGTTCCAGGCAGCAGCCGGAGCACTGAAGAGGTTCCAGCCCCCTAAGGTCACCCTGCCAAGGAGGCCCCAGCCCCTAAGGTCCCCCAGCCAAGCAGGTCCCATCCCCTATGATCTCCCTGCCGAGGAGGTCCCATCCTCTAATGTCCCCCTGCCGAGGAAGTCCCATCCCCTAAGGTCACCCTGCAGAGAAGGTCCCATGCTTTAAGATCATGATCACACTGCAAAGGAGGTCCCAGTCCCTAAGATCCCCCTGCCAAGGAGGTCCCATCCCCTAAGGTCCTCCTGCCAAGGAGATCCCATCCCTTAAGATCACCCTGCAGAGAAAGTCCCATCTCCTAAGATAACCCTGCCAAGGAGGTGCCATCCCCTAAGGTCCCCCCGCCAAAGAGTTCCCATCCCCTAGATCACCCTGCCAAGGAGGTCCCATCCCCTAAGGTCCCCCTGCCAAGGCGGCCCCAGCCCCTAAGGTCACCCTGCAGAGAAGGTCCCATCCCCTAAGATCACCCTGTCGAGGAGGTCCCATCCCCTAAGGTCCCTCTGCCAAGGAGGTCCCATCCTCTAAGATCATGATCACCCTGCCGAGGAGGTCCCATCCCCTAAGGTCCTGCTGAGGAGGTCCCATCCTCTACGATCACCCTGCCAAGGAGGTCCCATCCCCTATGATCACCCTGCCGAGGAGGACCAGCCCCTAAGGTCATGATCACTCTGCAGAGGAGGTCCCATCCCCTAAGGTTCCCCTGCCAAGGAGGTCCCATCCCCTAAGGTCCCACTGCCGAGGAGGTCCCATCCCCTAAGGTCCCACTGCCAAGGAGGTTCCATCCCCTAGGGTCCCCTGCCAGAGGAGGTCACATTCCCTAAGGTCCCCTGCCAGAGGAGGTTCCATCCCCTAAGGTCCCTCTGCAGAGAAGGTTTCATCCCCTAAGATCACACTGCCGAGGAGGTCCCATCCCCTATGATCACCCTGCTGAGGAGATCTCATCCACTAAGATCACCCTGCAAAGGAGGTTCCATCCCCTAAGGTCCCCCTGCCGAAGAGGTCCCATCCCCTAAGGTCACCCAGGGTCCGGAGATGGGTGCTCCCCACCAGTACGAGCGCTCAAACCATCCAACACCCCACAGAGGAGCCTCATGGGCTGCCTCCGGTGAGCAGCCTCCCCTACCAGGTCCTGATTTTTCCACCCCTGAACAAGTTTCCTCTACTCAGCTGGTCTACATCCTCCACTCACTTATTGTGTCATTCCAGGAGAAGTCACGCAGGGCTTTTGTGTTGTTGTTTTGTGGGGTTTTTTTTGTTTTGTTTGCTGAACCATCAGGACAATTTTTGCAGCACCGCAAGGCACCTCCTGCTGACAGCGGCAGAAAAAGGACCATTTCTTCCTCCCACCTCTGCTCAGCCACTTGCTCCCTCCTCCCAGGGGACCCAACACACCGAGCCAAGAGAAACCCAGCGCAGCTGGTGCCCAGGAGTAAGGCAACCAAATAGCACGCTCCCCACCGACCTCCAGCACGCACCCCAGTGAGCAAAATTCCTAAAATACCGAGTTTAGTTTCCTGCGAGGCCGCTGAGCATCCCTGGCCAGCCCGAAATCACACGCCTGCCATACACCGAGGGATAACAAACCCTCCAGCCCCGGCTCCCTGCGGATGCTGCCGGCGTTCACACGACAAGCCGGGCGACGTGACTGGTGCCATGAGCGAGAATGGGCTCATGGGCTAGAAGAACCCTTCTGGATTGACTTTGATTTTCTATTAAAATGATTAACGCAGATTTTGAAAAATAAAAGCAGTTTAGAGCTGATAGTTAGCTGGCAAGGGAAAAAAAAGTCTTCCGAAATAAAAGAGGCTGGAAGGAGGTTACTGCAGGGCACGAGCAAAGGAGAGTGTTCACACTGGTTACGGACACTCGATTTCATTCATGCAAAGCAACGCGCAGAAGCAAATAATCTCAATTATTCATCTTTTACTATGTCGTGAGCCAACTGTGCCAAAAGAGAAAGCAAAGGGGGGAAACAGCTCTGAACAACTCATTTTATGGCTTTACTCGGAGAATGAAAAGCACTTAAATGCAGGAAGAAAACACAGAAAAGCCGACGAGGTCTTCAGAGGAGTCAGACTGTCTCCCCTGCAACAGCAATCGCTGGCACCAGTGTATCTGGGGCAGAGGTACTGGAAACGCCTAAGCGCTTCGAAAGCTGTTTACAGAACGAGCCGGAAACAGCGGGATAATAAATCAGGCAGAGATATAGGGAGTAATGCAAGAAGAAGTAAACATTCCAAAACAAATACATAAATTGGGGCAGAAGTTGTTACTCAGAACACGGGACGCAAGGTCCCAGCTCGGAGGTGTAAAGAGATGCCCCTGGCGCGCACATCTGAATTTAAGATCAAGAGTTTTTCCATCCTCGGATGCAGCTAAGAAGGGTCCGTGTGGCCAAAAGGATGCTCTGGCCCCAGGTGGGATGCCCAGTCCGAGGAGCAAACCGGTTTTGGGGCATTGCTGGGCGCCCAGCTGCGAACCCAGAGCAAAGGGAGGGAGCGGCTCCGTTCCTGCCCATTCCCTCCTGCTCCAACGGCCGGCTGCTGGCCGCTCGCTGCCATCCACACATCATTATTCCCCGCAGCTGAGATGGGAATATTTCGGCCACGTGTGAGCAATGGAAGCAGTTAAGCCAAATAGCGACTGCCTTAAAGTGGAGTCTACACCAACTATCATCACTCCCGGCCACGCTCGGTGACGTGTTAAGGATGCTGCCACGCAAGAGGACCTTTAGGCCTTCCAGAAAACAAACCGGACTTGGTCCTTCAGGCTAAGAACCGTTTCCCATGCGGTCACCCATGCGCTCCAGCTCCTTGTCTGCTATTTCTACAGCAACAAGGGCAAGACCTAATAGCAAGGGTGGACCAGATGACCCCTGAGGTCCCTTCGCAGAATGGTAGGTGTTGGAAGGGACCTCTGGAGATATCTAGTCCAACGTCCCTGCCAGAGCAGGGTCACCTACAGGATTGCATCCAGGTGGGTTTTGAACACCTCCAGAGAAGGAGACTCCTCCACCTCTCTGGGCAGCCTGTGCCACTGCTCTGCCACCCTCACAGGAAAGAAGTTCCTCCTCAGGTTGAGATGGAATTTCCCATGTTCCAGTTTGTGCCCATTACCTCTTGTCCTGTCACTGGGAGCCACCGAAAAGAGCCTGGCCCCATCCTCTTGCCACCCACCCTTTAGATATGTGTAAGCATTGATGAGATCTCCTCTCAGTTGTCTCTTCTCCAGGCTGAGCAGCCCCAGGGCTCGCAGCCTGTCCTCCAGTCCCCCCATCATCTTCCAACCCGGTATTCTATGAAGGGGTCCCTGACGGAGCTCCAGCTCCTGACCATCACCGTGCAGCTGTCAGCAAGGACCGGTTTGATGCTGGTAGCATCACCCAGCACCAGCATGACCATCAACCACAGAGAACGTACTATTCCTGCAGGTGGGGCAGGTAACTACAGAAGAGTTTAAGAAATCACAGGGCGAGCGTGCTGAAGGCAGGAGAGAAAAGATGTCGAGCACAGCAAGACGGGGCAGCAGAATCACAGAATGATCTGGATTGGAAGAGACCTTGAAGATCACCCAGTCCCACCCCCCTGCCCTGGGCAGGGACACCTCCCACCAGCCCAGGTTGCTCCAAGCCCCGTCCAACCTGGCCTTGAACACCTCCAGGGATGGGGCAGCCACAGCTTCTCGGGGCAACCCAAAGCCGGGAAGGAACACAGGGCCACACGGTTTCATGTGGACCATGGACCACCTCTTGGCCAGTGTGACCACGGAGAGGTCCCACCGTGATACATCCCGCTGGCATCGGGGGTGTGTGTGTGTGTGTGTGTGTGTGTGACACCGCCCTACGCAAGGACACCCACACCTTCACACCGGGAGGGAGTGGGGCCATTGTTCTTATTCCTCCTTCTCTTCTTCCTCATCCTCCTTCTCCTCCTCTTCTTCATCCTCCTCCCCCCC
>NW_009646926.1:22613-30614 GCF_000708025.1 Charadrius vociferus | reverse complement strand
GGCCGGGTCGCCATCCCCGGCTGTGTCCCCAACCCCAGCAGTGTCACCGGCCCCGGCGGCATCCCCAACCTCATTTGCATGCCCAGCCCTGGTTGCATCGCCAGCCCCGGCTGTGTCACCGCTCCCCGTTGTGTCACCGCTCCCCGTTGGTGTGTCACCCCCCCAGTGGTGTCCCCAGCCCCATTCGCATCCCCAGCCCCAGCTGCGTTGCTGCCCCAGTTGCATCGCCAGCCCCGGATGTGTCACCGGCACCAGTTGCATCGCCAGCCCCGGATGTGTCACTGAGCCTAGTTGTGTCGCATCAATGCGACACCCCAGTTGCATTGCTGCCCCGGTTGCATCACCAGCCCTGGTTGCATCGCCAGCCCCAGTTGCATCACCAGCCCTGGCTGCTTTGCTGCCCCAGTTGCATTGCTGCCCCATTGCTGCCCCAGTTGTGTCACCAGCACCAGTTGCATTGCCATCCCCAGCTGTGTCACTGCCCCTGCTTGCATCGCCAGTCCCTGGTTGTGTCGGCAGTCCCACTTGCATCACCAGTGCCATTTGCATCGCCAAGCCTGGTTACACTGCCGTCCCGGTTGCTTTGCCAGTCCCCGTTGCATTGCCAAGGTGGTTACGTCAACAAGATGGCTGCACTGCCAGCCCCGGTGGCATCACCAACCCCTGTTATGTCACCAGCCCCAGTTGCATTTTCTTCCCAGTCATGCTGACCACCCCAAGTCACGTTGCCAGCCCTGGTTGCATCCCCATCCCTGATTGTGCCACCAGCCCCAGCCCCATTGTCACCCCACTTGCGTTGCCAGCCCTAGTCATGTCACCAAGCCCAGTTGCATCGCCAACCCTGGTGGCATCGTTGAGCACGTGCCTTTTCCCAAAGCCCCTCAGTTTTGGGTTGGGATCAGCTTTACCAACCCGCTGCGCAGGGACCAGGCAGGCTCAGCGCTTGGAAGCAAAATGGGTTTATTATTTCGTAAATCTGCTGATTTCGAGTCGGTCTCACCCGAGGAGCCTAGCTCACCGCCCGCACGCTGGCGGCTGGCAGAGGTGCTCTTGCAAGCCGTACCTGCCGTGCCACCCCCCGTGCCACCCCTGTGCCACCCCCGGTAAGTCAGAGCTCGCACTCGTTACTCTGTCCCAAGCGAGCAGAGGCTGCGGCACCGCGGGCTCCACAGCCTCTTGAAGTGCCTAAACGTGGCTTGCTAGCGACGAGGGCTTGTGTGTACGCCGTAATTCGCAAGTGTGATGTTAATGAGCTGGCAGAGCGGTTAATTATCCACCCGCTAGTGGGAAGTGACAAGCCTCTGAAGTATAATTAATCGCCGTTCCCGAAAGAAAAGCCAATCAGCGTGGAAGTGGGTGCCAGCCCATCCACCTCAGCTGGTCTTGCTCCTTTTCCTTCCAAAACGCAGCTCCGAGTCCTTTGCTCCCCTGCATGGCAGCTTGTGGTGGCTACCAGCATGGAGGGAAGCTGGCCCTCTTTCCTTTCAGTTCTTTTTCAGCTCCTTAAGGACCTTCCGTCCAGGTAGGATCTTCCCCCTCTTCCCTGCCCCTGGGCTGGATCTCACCTGCCCCGGCTCCCCCTGCTCCTGTGGGCTCCCCAGCAAGATTTCGTTGATGGAACTGAGCGTCAGGTTGCTGAAGACCATGTTGAGGTGGTCAACGCCTGGCAGCTCCTGGACATGCACCTTCTGCTTTTGCTGGTCCCGCCACCGCTTGCACAACTCCAGACTGCGTGTGTTGACGGAGTCGTCCCCGTCGCCATAAATCATGTCCACAGGGTCCTCGTAAGGGAAATGCTCGTCATATATGTAAGTCTCCACGGTGGGGTAGCCTGTGCCATAGAGGCAATAGATGTCCACTCCAGGAGGAGGTAAGCCCTTCAGCAAGTCCTTCATGTCCTCCCACATGTACCAGCCATCCTCCAAGTTGACATCAGTGAAGAAGCGTTTGTAGTCCCGGTAGGTGTAATTGTAGGAGGGCGTGGAGATGAAAACGTGGGTCTCGGGCCAGGCCAGCCTCGTCGGGAACATCCAGGGGCTGGTGGTGGTCATGCGCTGCTCTTCACGCAGCTTGATGTTGGACATGAGCGGGATGCCATGGTTGTCACCTGCAGGACACACAGGGTCTCATAAGAAACAGCACCGAAACGTACCCTCGCACATGGTGCCCCTTGGGCGGCTGTGCTGGGATCAGCCCATCCATCAGTGACTCACAGCTGTCTCTGGACTATGGGTCCACCTGAGATCTTCCCCTGCGTACCCCTACCCCGCCCATGACCATATATACCTCCTCTCCTCACCCACATATCCAGAGCAATCTTCCAAAATTCTCTCCAGCGTAACATCTCTAGCTGCTAGGAGGGGCTGAGTGTAGACAAACCTGGATGTGTGATGGCCCTGACCAACCAAGCCTTGGACTTTCCCTGCAACCCCAGCACTTCCACGCCTGCCTGCAGGGACAGGAATGAGCTGAGCCTGATGAGGGTGCTGATAACGGGTGGCCAACCTACATGCATCCTACAAGCCTCGGCACTTTTGGTGTGTCTGGAGGCCTAGGACCATGCAACGACCTCAGGTTACCTTAAAAAAGTCTCTGGCCCTTGTGGCAACAGAGAAAAACACGAGGAGATGACTTAAGGGTGATGCAAGGTGCTAGATGTCAAAATCTTCAAGCACATGATTTTGGTTCCATGCATTTTTGGAGGCTCAGCTTGTGACTTGTTGATATTCTGGGCTGTCAGCATAAGGCAAGTGATTGTGGCTTTCTGGGCTGCAGAGAGACTAAAGAGGAACTGGGTGAAGGGAGACTAAAGCCTGAAGATGGCAAAGCTTATGGGGGATGGGCTTGGAGATGTGGGGAGAGCCGAGCAAGTGGTACAGGAGGGCGTGAGTGTCCCTCGGGTGGCCTCCGTGTCCTTTGCTGCAGAAGGGCTGCATGGTTTGGAGTGAAGGTCCAGCAACCTGCGTGGATGGAGGTGGTGCAGGTGTCTGGGGAGGCGGTGAGAGGGGGGTGAGCATGCCCCAAAACTCCTTCCCTGTCCCCAAGATTTTTGGCTGAGCCCTTTTCTTGCTCAGGGTGGGCCTTTTGGCTTTCCAGGAGCACCCCTATAGTCCAGGAGTTGACCTTTGGGCATGGTGCAGGCTGTCTGGCGAGAGCTGGTGCGGAGGAAGGGGGATGGCCAGGCTGCAGGTGGACCCTTCTGACAGCGATTTTCCAGACACACAAACCCACCAGCCCCAGTCATGGAAACCAGAGGAAGCTCCAGGGCATGCCCTGGGCCACCCTCTTGCCGTGGGGCTGTGGCAGGAACATCCGCCGTCCTTTCTGCACCATGGGATGCAATGGGATGCAGCGGCATCAGCACCACAGCATAAGCGCTGCCTCCACGGATCCTTCAGCCATCTGTCCCCCACCTCTTTCACCACCGTGTCCTTTCCCTGCCCACCCACCCCCTTCCATTTCTGCAGGAGGGAAAGAAAGCAAAGAGGTGGCTGCACACAAGGAGTCACCCACCGGACGCCAGGATACGCAGGGGCTTGACGGACCCTCCCCAGGGGGCACCCAGGGAGATGAAGCCCCCAATGTACTGATCCTTCCAGGCTTGTGTCTGCTGTAGCAAGAAGTAGAGGACGTTCAGGTTGCCCATGCTGTGCGCGATGAGGAAGACGCGTCGCTGGTACTCATCGTGCATCTCCTCGATCAGTGCCTTCAGGTTCTGGAAATATGTGGGCTGCTCCTCTGTGGACAAAAGGGACATCAGCTCTTGGCCACCTCGCTCATGGTCACAGAGCTCCAGGGCTGACCCTAGGAGCCCCAGGCAGAAATTGGTGTGGGCACAGGGGCCACAAGTGCCACCATGCAATAACATGAGAGCACCACGAATGGCCAAGCACCCACCATCATGGCCAGCCCTCCCTGTCCAGGGGTTCCTCCACACCAGCCGGCTCACCCAGCCCGTGAGAGTTGTCCTGCTTCCCTCCCTCCATGGGTGGCCTGGCCACAACCCCCAAACTTACGGGGCCCAACCCTCCAGTCGTAGGGTGCTGCCCGAACAGTCTGGTCTCTCACGTAGCCATTGTTCACTAGGTTCTGCACCAGGGTGTGCATGTAACCTACGGGCAGAGAGAATAGGTGTGAATTAGGCCTGTGGTCTTCTTTGTCAACCTTTACCCATCCTGGTCCTGGTCATGGACAAAATGTTCCCTAGTGGGTCTTGTAGCTTGGTGGCTCCAGCCAGAGGTAGCATCTTCATGCATCCCTTACGTGCTGGGGTCAAGGACGGGGTGGTCTCTGCTGACACTTGAAGGGACTGTGTCCCTCAGGCCAATGTCCCTCACTCCCAGGTGACCTGGGCTCTGTGAAGAACGGGTTCACCCTGGAGACACGGAGACCCCTCTCCACTTGCAGGGACCCCATGGGATCCCTGGACACCCTGCACCTCTCCTCCTCTCACCTGCCAGCTTGCTCTGATCCAGGTATTCCACGGAATAGGTCTTGCCGAAGCCAGGCACTCGGATGTGCACCCCTGGGGCATTGGACATTTTCCGAGAGGTTCGGTTGTACACCACCCTGCGGGGACGGGACAAAAAGTAGCAGGAGAATCATAACCTCAGGGGATGGGGTGGAGGTGGCTCAGGTGGCAGCTTGGACCTGGGCGGCTGTTTCCAAGCCTTGTGTGGGTGGGGAGGTGGACTGGTGCCAAGCCAGCGTCCACGCTGATTGCCTGGCATCTCTGGGCAGATGGCCCTGATGGAGCGGGCTGTGGAGTCCCCCTCACCCTGCGGGCCCCGGGCAGGGTGGCAGCATCTCCAGCGGGTGCTGAGGACGGTCCGACTTGGTCACAAGCACATGTCAGGGACATGGGAAGGGGACGGGCGCTCGGAGCAGGAGCCGGCCAGCTGTGTTCCCAAACAGTCCCGTGGTTCTCCACGTGTGCTAGGTTGTGGCCAGGGGGCGGGGAGAGGAGAGCAGAGAGAGGTCCCTGGTAGGTCCTTTCCCCGGGGAGCTTCTGAGGTGGGGGTGAGCGGTACCTGGTGTTATCGATCCAGCAGTCAACTCCCACTGGCAGGAAGGTGTTGAGGTTGAGCCAGATGGTGAAATAATCCTCCGTTTTGCGGTAGCACATCCAGTTCACCACGTCCGGCTTGTCCAGCTTTGCTTCCAGCTGGTTCCCGAGACACCCGGGCACTGGTGGCACCACAGAGGGAGAGCAGAGCCAGTTACAGACCCCGTCCCACTGGCCCAGTGCTTCTCCCAGACCCCAAGCAGGGCTTTCCTGGGGCTGCCCAACTGGGGGCACTTGGGGACCCACTGGAGCAGCATCCCTGGAGAAGAGCCTGCTCCATGCAGGAGTGAGGGCGCTCGGAGCTGGGATGGAAACAGCGCAGCTCAGGGACCCCTTGAGCTGCATTTCCCATGGGGTGACCCCCCAGAGCTGCCACTCTCGGCCCAAACCTGCTGGTCCCCACTAGCACGAAGCATCCCGAATTATTCCCCACACCTGCCTGGCTTTCCATCCGCCTCTCCTTGCTGCAGCCTCGCGGAAGGGGTCGGTGCTGCTCGGGGCTGTCCAACCCTACTGCGCCCCCCCCCACCTTGTCCTGGGGTAGGAGGACAGCTTGGGGACGCACAGAGTCCCTGGGGAGGTGAAAGTCATCCCGGTGCTGGCTCCCGAGGCCCACATGCTGTTTTCCTGAACTTTAAACCCTCCGTGCAGGCTGAACAAGGTCTCTGAACTGGTTCGGCACCAAGCTGGACCGTACCCTGCGGGAATTCAGTGCAAATAGCCCGTACGGTAAACACAGTGCGGTTTTAAGCAAGTTCACAGTCTGACATGTGTGACCTGGGCTCCCTCGATGGAGGGCGACCATCACTGGGGTGTTCGGGCTGCCTCTAGGAGCTTCAGTGTGGTTCCCAGTAGGGATGGGACACCCATCCCGGTGCCAACCCTGCATATCTGCCTGTGCCAGGGGCAGACACCACGGAGAGTGTTCCCAGCCAGTGTGCTGGAGCCAAGAACCAGCTCCTGCTGCCAGCGCTGACCCCAAGGGCAAAAACAAGAGGTGAAAGGACTGCAGGGGACAGTGGCTGGTGGGATGGGATCGCTGGGTGATGAATCCCATGCCCTCAGCGTGTCCAAAGACTGGTTGGAGGCACATGGCTGGGAATGGCGTGGACCTTCAATGCTGCTGCAGGCACTGCTTGCTACGTGGCTTGTTCTGTATCCCATGTAACCTGGTTCCCCCAAGGACACCATGAGCTGCTTGGTGGCCTAAAGTCCCTATAGATGGCTGCCGTGTGCTGCTCTGGGACCTGGAGACAGGCTATGCTGTGACTGTGGGACCCCACAAGCGCTGTGGGGTGGGACGGAGCTGAAGGATGCAGGCAAAGAGCATCTTTGACCTGAGAGGGATGTGCCCCATTTCCCCTGGTCCTCACCAGCCTCAGGTGTCCCTGCACCCCAGGGTCCATGGGCACAAGTGTTTGGGGGAGTCACAGCACTGTGCCCATCACAGGGTGCGAGGGCAGCCTAGCCTGGAGATGCTCTACCCCCATCCCACCCACCATGGCCCCAGTTGCCACAGCACAGCCAGGGGCACGGCTGCAGCCTCCCAAAGCCTCGTCCCGTGTGAGGGGTGAAGGAGATGTAGCAGTTGCCTCCCTCAATCTGCTTCACAGCTCCCTCACCTCCATGACATCTCCCAGGGATACAGGGAGGGTCTAATCCTGCCTCTAAAGCACCAAGCTGGGGATCAGGCCATCCAGTGGACTCTGGTGGAGGAGCAACCAGGCAAAGAGTGGGCAGAGAGGACCTCCCCGGGCAGCGAGAGGAACGGGACCACGAGCGGCTCTGACGGCTCCTGAGGGTGCACAGCCAGCACCCAGCCCCCGGCACGCAGCCCTGAGCTCTGCCTCCCCTTCCAGAGGACATTAGGTAATTATTAAGGGAGTTCCTCTGGGGGCGGAGAGGTTATCGGCGGTCCCAAGGGCACTGGGGGTTTCCGGGACACCCGGCCCAGGGGGATGGGTTACGTGCGGATGCCGAGCGGGACATGGGGCAGCTGCACCTGGCTGGGGACCGGACAGGGGCTGAGGCTGGTACCGGGGGCATGGGGAGATGCTCTGACCATCACAGGTCCTCCTGAGAAGAGGCAACTGGTGATGGCCACCCAAGTCACCAGCATGGCCAAGCGGGACCTGCCCAAGGGCACCGAGGCTCCAGACACCATCCGCTGCTCTCTGATCCTTCTGGGAAGGGATTTTGTGGGGTCAGCCCTCGGCACTGCAGCGGGGATGTTCTGCTTTTGCTCTTCTCTTTTTAAAGGGGAAACTCGGCATGATTCAAGAAAAAGGAGGAAAAACCCAACCGTGCTGAGCAGAGGTTTCATGGCAAAACCCTAGCTGGAGTCCCCAGTGGTGGCAGAGACGTGAAGGATGGAGGTACCAGCTGGTGGCTGCTGCTCCCACCTCCCTGAGGTGATGCCCCAATCTCTCCTTTCCCCTCCGCCTGCCACCTCGCTCTCCTCCACCCCATCCCCCGGGCAGGGTGGGATGTGAGATGGACGCCCTTCTGCTGCTGCAGAGGGTGACTTAACCGTTGCCAGGGAGCGGCAGAAGACATGGGATGGGGTGGCCTTTGGGGGACCAAGGGGTGGCAGATGCTGGCCCACTGCACCAGCAGCAGCAACTGTGGGAGGTGGCAGATGAGGACATGCTGCAGTCCCCGTCCCTCTGGCAGAACCCCCCTCCCCCTCCAGAACCGAGCAAGCCCTAAAACACCCTCTGGTCCAGCTGTGGAATTTTGGAGCCCCATTTGCTTTCTGGGGTGCCCAGATTGCCCCCCAGCCCAGCTCCGGGCAGCTGTGGCCGGGTATGGCCAGCCCCGCATCCCCAACCCGCTGGATGAGGAGACCTCTGGGAGCTGTGTGTCACCCCCCCCTTGGTGGCTCCAGCTCCAGACTGCAAAGGGCCACTGGAGCCAAAAACCACCGAGCTGCCCGC
>NW_009646926.1:19350-21619 GCF_000708025.1 Charadrius vociferus | reverse complement strand
GGCCCCGGGCCAGCAGCGCCTGGAGGGGCAGGGGGTGGAAGGGGCCAGGGTGCAGGGGGACCATCCCGGGTGCCCCTTCCTCAGGAGAGGGGAGCTGGTCCCTCCCTGGGTTCCCCTCCGGCCACCCGCCTGTGCTCAGCCCCGCCTGGGGCACCAATAGGGACCTGCTGGCAGGGCCCCAGGGACCCTGGGACACAGTTCAGCCCCAGGGGGAAGAAGAAGAGGGTGACATCTCAGCTTCAGGTGGGCTTTTTTCAGTCGTTTTCGCAATGCACAGCCGCGGTGCCTGCTCTGGAGGGGCGTCCATGCTGAGTTTTGGAAGGAGGGGGTGACAAAGCCATGTGAGGATGCAGGAACGGGCTCCAGGTGCCCATGCAACCCTCACCTACACTCTCGGGAGACTCCATCCCCCAGACACAGCCAGTCTCCCGGTGTGCCCAAGCCTTGCTCTGCCCAAGGAAGGCCTCACTAGCCCGGCAGGTGAGGGCTGAACAAACTGACCGTGCAGATGAGAAGGTCAGATCCCGGGTGCGGGTGCTCTTCATCCCATCTCAGGGGTTGGCGTCACCCTTGGGCCGAGCTTGGTGGCACCAGCTGAGCGCGTGGGGCCCAAGGGCAGGATCTGGGGATGCATTTCCGTCACGCTCCCCTCGATGGAGAGAAATCTGGGGACACCCCGGGAGCAAGAAAGGAGCGATGAGAAATCTCTGCTTGCCCCAAGTCCTGCTCCATCCTCTGCCTTCACCAGGCTCTCTGCCCTGCAGCCCCGCGCTGGGCAGCCCCTCGCCTGGGGAGTGTCCACTTACCCCAGGGCTTGTTATGGCATAATTTAACTTTTCTCCTTAAAATCACTGCTCTTGGCTTGCAGCCTGCTATGTTGAGCCCAGCAGTGCTGCCTGCGTGGGGTCGGGGCTGTGGGTAGAGGTTATGTTCTCCCCGCTCCGGCCTGCCTTGAGGACCACGTGCCTGGGGAAGGGCTGAGGGATGGGGAAAATTAGTCTTTTTAAACATTTTTATAATGTGCTAGCAGAAAGGCAGCAGGAAGGCATTGCTCTGTGTCCGGCCGGACTGTGCCCCCCTGGACCTGACACTGCAACCAAGGGGAAGGGCTGTTGGAGTGGCCAGAGGCAACTGCTCATGGGCTTGCTCCAGCCTTCCCAGTGGAGCAATGGGCCAGTGCACGGCAGTGCAGAGCAGGGGGATGCTGCGAGGGGAGTTCAGGCTCGCCTTTTAATCCTCTGGGTGCAAATCCTTCCTACCCAGCATCTTCACTGGAGCTGCTGCCTCCCATCTCCTTTGCTCTGCGAGGAAGGGAGGACGGCAGGTGGCCTTTCCAGGGAGGCTTTCCTTCCAGCTTGGCCAGGATGGGAATAAAGAGGTCCAGCAGAGTGGGTTGGCTTCAGAAAACTCATATTGTTGAAGGGAAGATGTCGTCTTCCTCCCAGGGAAGAGTGAGTTGGGTTGTGTCTATGTGGGGCTGGTGGGGTGGGTTCCTTGTCGAGTAGAGTGGGGAGCAAAGGCATGGGAGAAGGAAGGGTGGCCTTGGGGAGCCCCCCACCCCTGAGCTTGTGGCCCCCTCCGAGGACACAGGGTTATGGTTTGAGGAACCCACAACAATTAATTGGCATTTAGACAATTATTCTCTCACCCAATGACCCCTCCCCACCCGGGAAGGGGAATTGGGGTAAAACAAAGAAACCCGGGGGTTGAAATATAAACAGATTTAGTAGAATAAGACTAGATAATTAACATTAATAACACTAAAGAATCAATATTTGTCTCAATACCAGTATAAAATATACCAGGACTATCCTCAGCCCGTTCTATGGGTAGAAGCTGTGCGCTCCCCCCAGTGACAGCCAACGTGGGACCCTGCGAGCCGGGAGGAGGGGAAGGGCTGGGGGCTGCGGCACCGGGGCGAGGAGTTCTCAGGGTGGCAGCCGTCACGGGAGAGAGAGAACTCCTCAGCGAACTTCCTAATTTATACTGAATGTGCCGTTCAAGGTATGCAATAACCCGGTTGGGCAGTGTGGGTCAATGCCCGGGCTTCGCTCCTCCTCATCCCCGCACCCGGCGAGCTCGGAAGCACCGAGACCTTGAAACCCGCACACCATGGCTGGCTAGAAAGCATGTATTTTCACAAATCCAGACACCAGAGTCTTCTAAAAGTGCGGTTTCCCCAAGTGTTAGAAGATAAATTACCCCTGTGTGTCTCAGCCTGGGACATGCAGCATCTCCAAACCCACCTCCTCGCGGCGACGGCCTCTCC
>NW_009646926.1:4410-19225 GCF_000708025.1 Charadrius vociferus | reverse complement strand
ATCCCCGCAGCACCAGCACCTTCCTGGGGTGCATCCCCGCACCGGGCTCGGTGCCCCGCCGGGCGGCCGGTCCGGCCCGTGGGCAGGAGCCGGTGCTGAGCCCGGGGTGTGTGGGCAGCGCAGCTGAGCTGGCCGAGGAGCCGGCACTGGGCTGCGGAAAGGCCGGTCCAGAGCCCACCGCTGCCAGGATGTGATTTTCTGCTGCTGCGTTATGATTGACACCAGACACTGGGGCTGTACTCCTCCTCCTCCTCCTCCTCCTCCTCCTGGTCACTCTGGGTTTTGGCCATCCCCAGGGGATAGACCTGGCACTTGTGCATCACCCTTCCCCTTGGTGACCCAATCCTCCCCCCAGGAGAGGTGCCAGGGCAGGGTAGAGGTCCTGGTGGTGGTCCTCCTCCTGGGAGGATGTCCTCAGGTGTGGTGTCCTCGTTGGGACAGCGTGGGGGTGGAAGAGGTCAAAATGAGTCCCCTTATTAACCCTCTGGTGAGACAGTGAAGTGGGGTCCTCAGTGGCCATCCTGAACATCCCCCAAATCCCCAAATGTGAGCCTGGATAGCTCAGCTGGGAGAGCATCAGACTTTTAATCTGAGGGTCCAGGGTTCAAGCCCCTGTTCAGGCAAAGGCTTTATCCTTTAGGAGCCTGAGGGCAGGATGGGCACCTCCTGCTCCTGGCACCGCGGAGGTGGGAATAAAGAAACAAGGGGCTGTGTCTCCCCCTGCTCACTTCCTCACTGAAAAGTGTTCAAGTGTCCAAACCAACCACACTCAAGGAGCTTCCTCAGAGGTCGGGTTCCTGTTGGTACCTGCTTTTTCTACATGATGATGAACTCTTCTCAGTGCTGCCCAGTGTTATCCACAGGCAATGGGCACAAACTGGAACACTGGAGGCTCCGTCTGAACATCAGCAGACACAGTTTTACTATGAAGGTGACCGAGCACTAGCACAGGTTGCCCAGGGAGGTTGTGGAGTCTCCATCAGCGGAAGTATTCAGAAGGTGCCAGGACTCGGTGGCCCTGCTTGAGCTCAGGGTTGGACCAGATGACCTCCAGAGGTGCCTCCAACCTCAGCCAGACAGTGGATCTGTTGCCTGTCATCCCAAACCCACTCCAACCAAAGCAGAACCCTGCGTTGTTTTAAAGGAAGATGGTTCATCCAAGAGCAGAGGCTGCAGCGACTGGTGGGGCCACCACATTGCTTCAGCCAAGCCCTGAATCGCACTGTGTACCTGTATCTACCCTTCAGGTTACCTTTCTTTTAGCAGAAAATCAAGTAATTTTGGATGAAAAATATCCCCTTTGGGATTTTGATATTTTTCAACCTGAACATACATCAGTTACTCAAGCACGGTGCATTTTTCTTCAGATAAGCTTAATGGCCTTATACCCCAAAATGACTTTCAGGGGTGTGAAAACAAGAGGGATGGAAAAATTCTATATTTCCTTGTGTTTCTGCTTCTGAGCTGTGTAGGAGTGTTCTTCTTAGAAAAGACTTAACTGAAAAGTAAAATTACTGAAAAGAAAATTGGTTCTGTTCTACCTCAAACCAGGACAGTTACTGCTGCTGCTGAAGGGCAACTTCTCTAGATGTTTTTCTTCTCTTTCTTCTGCATTATCTTTAGAAGGGAAAATGCTTTCTGAGTTTTCTCTGAGTAAAGAAATATGTGTTTTCAGTGAAAGAGTAAATGAAGATCAGAGGAGTGAAGTTGTGGAAGTAGCGCACTGCAAATCCTAAAGGGATATGCACAACAAATTTTGCTTTCCCTTTCTTGCTATGGATAAGATATGAAAGGGAAATAATTTATTTTATTTTATGCAATGAAAATGCCTCCCTCTCCCCTTCCCACGCACAAGCCCTGTGGCTCCCTGAGCCAATCTGTGGGCGCGCTGGCAGACCTCTGCTGCTTTCAGTTACCCCTGCAGTGGTGAATAAATCAAGACCTGCTGCTTGGGTAGCATCTTCCTCATCAGCCAAGCCCCAAATGCGACCTGTGCGATACACAATGCCGCTTGTGGTAATGTCATTTTTGAAAGCTGCCGTCCAGTGTGAGTTCTGCACAGCTGTCAGGAGAGGGCACCAAGACCAAGCAGACAGGGTGTCACCATGGTCTCATGGCTCCCAAAGAGTAAAGGCAACAGGTTAAAAGGCCTCCTCAAGCTGAAGCACCTCCTGGTGGACCCCAAAGATCTCCACCTGCTTCTTGGTGCCCATGAGACCTCTGGTTCCCAGACCTGCAGTGTGTCAGGGTCATCCCTCAGTGCTGGGCGGGTTTTGCCTCTGCTGTGAAAGCATCCCTGGAGGTGCTGCAGCTGAAACCCAGTTCCCCAGGAGCTGGGAGCACCAGCAGCAGGTCTTCAGCAGCTTGACCTTCCTTCTTCTTCGGGTGGTCACTCTGGCAGATCCTTCCCACCCTGGAGGGCAGGAGGGAGCTCTCTTGGCTCTCTGGAGCTGAACCTGGGGCAGCAAGCTGCTGCCTCCCACCTCTTCTCGCTCTGCAGGGTGGCCACAGTGTCTTCTGGTCCTCTTTTTGTAAAACTGGGAGGAAGGGTGAGGGAGAGGTGGGAAGCTGGGTGATTTCTTCAAAATTCTCAAGCTTTGCCTGGAAAACGGAGAATTTGGAGTGCTTTCCCCGAAGTGTCACTGCAGCCCCACTAGAGAGACCCCGTGCAGTGACTGCAGGTGGGAAAATCATTGCAGGCGCGAGCCCAGTCACTCTTAGGAGCAGAGAGCACCACGGAGCTCGTGGCTCCCTCCTACGGCACAGCATCTTTGTGAACCAGCCCCCTTGCAGATGCCTCCCTCCCATCTTCAGCCCGGCCTTTCCGTGCGCCAGGCGACCGGCAAAAGCCTTGCTGTGACTCGGATTCGAACCGAGGTTGCTGCGGCCACAACGCAGAGTACTGACCACTATACGATCACAGCAGAAGATGTCCTGCCACATGCCGGGACCGCGGGGAGGAGAGCTCCTGCACCGTCCCCACCTCTGGAACGGGGCAGCCGGCACAGCCACGCTGTTTTATTAAGGTGGCTATGAGTGGACTTGGCTGCTGCTGCTGCTCGGAGCTTCAGCAACCTGGAACGGGGCCCCAAATTGTGCAAAACGCTGGCAATGCCGGGATAGCATCCAAGGACTGAGGCTGCTGCGAAGGACAGCGCTGTTGGGGGGATATTGTGCCATGGAGGCATTACGCAGTGGGGGCATCACGCTGTAATGTGGTGAATTTAGAGTTAAAACAGTTTTAGATTAGTCTGAGTTATACGAGACGTATGTAATTAAGTAATTTTATGGCATAGTAAGTGCGTGACACAACATGTTTGTGGCAATTCTGTTTAAAATAAAACAAACAGCACACAGATCTCCACAGAAAGCTGAGTGATGCTGTGGGCAGGGAGGTCCGGGTAGCCCAGCACATCCCCATGGTCCCTCATCCAACGTCCCCGGGGCCCCACTGCCACCTCCCTGACTGGCCATGGTCCCTGCAGAGAAATCATTCCCCAGCAGCATCGCTCAGGGAAGTCCAGTGCAGGTGGCACAGTTGGACTGAACCACCTTCCTGGGAGCTCCTCGGTTTGGGTTCTTGTCCCCCAAGCTCATGTCTCCGGCCTTTGTGCTGACACTGAGCTCTGCCTTTCAGCCCTCAGTTTTCACCCTAAATCACCCCTCCAGCTGCTTCTGTGACACAATCCTCCCCCATCCCCTGTTTGCCCTCTGGTAGCCCAGTTGCCAGCGTGTGTTGGTCAGTGCTGCTTACTCTTTCCTCCTCTAGGCTTTTTCTTCCTGCCTGGTTTGGGGAGAAAACCTAATTTTCTATCCTTTTAGCTTCTTTTTGACTGGGTCTGCACCACAGAGGTGTGAGCAGGTGGTAGGAGGTGGCCCAGGGTAGAAATTGGCCAAGAGAGACCGATCCAATGCCAGTCTGACCCCCTTCACTCCTCCATGGGGGCTTTCTCCCCCATTGGGCACACCAAAATGGCCTCACATCTGGTGAGTTTGCTCTCCCAGAGCTGTCCTGCCCCTGCCTTTCTCTCCTCTGCTAATGCACGCAGGCTCCCCAAACACCCCAGGTGCCCAAACAGGGACATCAAAATGGTCCCGTGTGCCCTGGAACCACCTTCTTGCTGAGGTGGAGGGCACAGTTGAGGGTCCTGTGTTCTTCACCTATATATTAAAACACAACCTTTGCATTCATTATTGATGAAAGAATCCTCTCCATGTTCCCTCCACCCTACCATTTTATGACTCCAAAAGGGTGCTTTGGTGACTCCACATCTGCTTTTGGTGGTTTTGGCCCTGGCACAGGTTGGGCTCAGCGCTGGTGGAGAGGGAAGGGCTTGGCTGGGGTGAGAGCTCCCTGCTCCACATCCCGGGCATCCCACAGACCCCGGGTACCACCCCACTGCCTCCTCCTCCCCACCCCTCCATGCACCACAGGGTATGCTGTGGGTGATCCCTGGTGCCCCCAAAGTCCCCAGGATGGACCCCAGGGCCCCCATGTGCCCGTCAGGTCCCTCACCCCACTCCGTCAGCCCCACGATGAGTCCTAGAGTTCCCATGGGCATCTCTCCTCAGCCTGGAGCCCCCAGTGCCATCATGTGCCCCATTGAAGTATACACAGCACCAGGAGTCCATCCCGGCTCCACACACCAGGTCAGAAGAGGGAGTGCAGCCACCCAAAAGAGAGATGGAGACCGGATTTAATAGGAGTGTAGAAGAGACAGAGATGGGGGGCGCTCCCATCCCTGGGAGGGCTCAAGACCATGTTTACAGACATATTCATGTGTCGTCTGTTCTGCCAGAAGTCCAGATACCTTTCCCTCGGATCCCGGAGAGTCATCTGCTTCCCAATGCTGTGGCGTTAAGGAGGAAGAGTTTGGTTTTATTGCCCAGGGAGGAGGGCGCAGAAATGGTACAGGCTTAGTTCAGGCTGGATATTATGGGATCTGCTTCCTCTGGCATTTCCATACTTTCTGTGATGGGACACAGGACCAACGACAAGGTCCCACGTGCAGGCAGTGAGACAGGGGATAGGTCAGGCAACGGATGAGACTTTGGACCAAATAGGCATCAACTCACAGGGCAAAGCATCTCAGTGTCTAGTTAGAGAACACCGGAGGTATCCTTGTCTCTTTGGCCCCCCACAACTTTTTGGTCCCACCTAGAAATCCTATTGGAGTGCCAACAGCTGGCCCTTGGATGGTGGGGGTCCCTCAGCCCAGGTGCCAACCTCCCAAGCCTGCTGCCATGCTCCCGTGAGGAGTGCCAGTGAGAGACCCCCTTCCCCTGGGTGCTCCTGGTTGTGGAGGGAAGGGAACTGCAGGGGATGGGGAGACACCATCCACAGCTGGAGAGATTTACCAGAATAACCGATTCTCTTCATAATTGCTCTGCCGATTCAGCTCTACTCTCCTGCTCCACTCTTCCCGACGCATGTGGTAAGTCTCCAAGAGTTGCAGGGTGTAGTTTGCTCGCACGGAAAGCTGACTGCAAGGCAAAAGTCTCTCTCACCTTCTGGCTGAGACCCTCCTGCCTCCCTCTGCCTTCAACTTGGAGGCAGTGTAGGGCTGCCTGGTGTCAGGGTCTAAGCCATGTCAAGGGGAAGGGGAGGATGCTGTACCCAGCCCCAGAGCTCAGGAGTTGGAGTTCTTCATGCCTCGGACAACTGCTGCAGCTCAATTGTCCCAGGCTGAGGTTGGTGGACATGTTCAGTTTGGGCAGGCCCTGTGGACTCTCCAGCTTCCTCTTCACCAGGGCTCTGTGCAGCAAGGGAGCAATCCTCTCCTCGTTCCCAGTCTGTGGCAGTGGTGAGTGTGGCCAAATCTCTGTCGATGTTTCATGGGACCACCCAGCCTGCATTGGTACAAGAGGATGGTTTTTAGGAGGCTTCTCACCTCCCTCAGGTGCTCTGGACATTCAGCAGTGGAGATGCCAGTGGCTACAGGGTCTGTGGAGCATGGTCTACTCCACCCTCACAAACCCCCATGAGATGAACTGCCTCAGGCAGGGACCTGCAGCTGTAGCAGAGGAACCAGGAGAATGACCCCAGCACAGCCCTCTGGATGAAGGAGGACATCAGCTCCCTGCTGGCCCCACGCTCTCATGCTGCCATCACATGTGATGAGGTAAATGAGAGGAGGGAATGCCTGTTTTTCAGAGCAGGAACCATGAGATGAAATCCTCCAGCAGGTCAGAGCACATCACTGAACCAGAAAGATGGCTTGGTTGGAGGAGTTGAAGGCCCTGAGGGCACCAAGAGCCCTCAATGACCGTGTCCAGCGTCCCCTGCCACCACCACCCACATCCCATTTCAGCCCCTGCCAGAGTTGATCCAGACCCTGACCTGCGGACTGGTTTCCTGGTGTGACGGGGAGGTCCTCTTCTCATTTCTCAAAACGGGAAGTGCGGTTTGAGGTCTGACACCGAGAGTTTGCTTGTGCCTGCTGTCCTTTTCCACCACCAAGCTCTCCTGAATTCTTGGCAGAAAGCTGAAAATACCCAAGAGGGTGAGCTGGTGTGAGTACGGGATGAGGATGTCTTCCACTTTGTGCTCATGAGTAGCTCAGTGCCAGCCTCTACAGCAGACTGCATTTCTGCTGGAGATTTAAGTGTATTTGGCTACTTGGTTTCTTGTCAACAGTGGAGGAAGAAAACCTTGAATTGTAGCACTCACATGAGCTGTATCACCCACATGTGGTCCCCGTCTAGAGGGAACAAAGAGAATAACACTGACTTTTGCAATAACTAGAGTCTGGAGGGATCATGACCCTCCTCCTGCAAATGGCACTGTGGTGGTCACACACTAAAGGCTGTGTTTTGGGGACACAGGACAGTGCGGGAGAAGGAGGAAGTGTTTGAGGGAGAAAAGCAATGCTGGCAATTAGCTCTTTTTGGCACTCCTCTGGCCCCTGACCACCAGATCTGAAATTAAATCAGAGTCTTCCCATTGACTGAATCCAAGGTAGGAAACAATGAACACAGACATTGCTCTGTCTTGCTGGGGGAGGATGTTAGAATCATAGAATCACGGAATTGTTTGGGTTGGAAGGGACCTTAAAGATCATAGAGTTCCAACCACCCTGCCCTGGGCAGGGACACCTCCCACCAGCCCAGGTTGCTCCAAGCCCCGTCCAACCTGGCCTTGAACACCTCCAGGGATGGGGCAGCCACAGCTTCTCTGGGCAACCTGGGCCAGTGCCTCTTCACCTTCAGAGTGAAATTTTTTTCCTAATATCTAATCTAAATCTCCCCTCTTCCAGTTTGAAGCCATTCCCCCTCATCCGATCAGGTGTTCTGAATTTCATTTTTCTTTGAAAAGCAGCATCATTTACATTGAAATGAGAGAACGTTCATAGACTCCAAAAAGGAAGGAGAAAAACTTCCTCCATTCCTGGATTAATTCTTCACACAAACACCAGTCACTGTGACAAATCTGAATAGTCCTTCAGAGACAATACTAACACTGCATACAAAGGGAACAACTCATTCAAGAAACCCAAGAGCACAGGGTCACCCTCATCCATTTCTCCATGAGGCTCACCTGCCAGGTGACCTTCTTCCTTTGCCTTTCCGCCCCTTTCCTTTCTCTGGGCCAGATAGTGTGGATGGAGACAGGGACTGCCTTGAATGGAGACGTTCAGTAGGACGACTCTCTGGAGCTATACAAGACTCTTCAGAAAGCATCTTTGGGGCTGTTTAACAAGAATGACAGGCAGATCAGCTCCAGCATCTGACAAAACAATCCAGTTCCATTGATGCCCATCATCTCAAAGAGGTCTCCCTCTCTAGAATGTCTATGGCACAGCTTAGCAGCCTTTTAAAAGTCATCTCCAGGCAATTTTTATCCTCACATTCAGGTCCATAGGGGAGGTAGACCCCTCCACCCTTGGCAGCTCAAGGCAGAGCTACCTAAAATGAAGGAGCAGCTTGCAATATATACCAGGGTACAGAGCCCTGAGGGAAAGTGTGTTGCCATGAAGTCTCCTTCCATAGGAGGTGACTTGAGCTTTGCTGCATATAGTGAGGCACAAGAGATGCAGCTTTCCCTCCCAGGGCACCATAGTTTGTCCTCATCTTCAGCACAAGCACCCCCTGCCACACATATACAAGTCAGATGTGACATTACCATCAGTATCAATTTGCTTATCACCCTCTTCTTCCTCCTTCTCTTTTTCTTCCTCCTCCACCTCCCTGTCTTCTCTGGCCTTCAGAGGTTCTACAGAGAGACATTCCAGGACTTCTTTCTCAGGGGGAAGCGTAAAATCAAACCTGGAAATGAGAGGACACCAGATAAGAAGAAGGGGCACCACATTCCCTTTGCATCTTCCATTAACAATGCATTCATGGAGAGACTTGAGAAGGTCTCTCAAGGCTGCTGCTTTCCTAAGCAGAACATGCAACGTCCTTGAGAGCTCTGTTAGGATACAGAGCGACACAGTCAAGACTTCTATGGCTTGGGAGCACACGAGAGGTCCCATCAGTCTGCTCCAGGTCTTCCCAATCCTAAGTCTGAAAAAGTTGACTCCCTCACTGAAGACCATCTCTCATCTCCTCTTCCTGTTCACAGACATGGAGAACAGGCTACTCTCTCTTTATCCAACTGGCCAAGGTTGGTTTGAAACTCTAACTCTGCCCTGGAGCTCCCTTGCAGAACCTCTCAGGCTCATGTCAAGACATCTGTAATGCATAACAATCATCCCCATGGCCATTAAGGCCACTACTGGGCAGTCCCATCTCTGGTCAGAGCTCTGAAGAGCCCTACTCAAGCACAGAAGGGAAAATCACTCCTCCTGTCCCCCAGGGACTTGGGAAACGGGTATTTAGGGGCACTCGGGGCCCTCAAGTCTCACCTAAGGGAAGGCTATGTCTCAAACTTAGGACTTGTATGAATCCGGTACCCACTCAGGACACTTTTCCTGCATACTCCATGTGCAGGAAATTCTGGGATCTTTCCATTTTGAAATTGCACCCAAAAGAAAGACATGAATCGGGGGAAACCTTATGGAAAATATTGCCTGTGTTCCTCAACCAACAAGAAGCGAACGTACCGTGGCAATACAAAGACACCACCAGGACCCACGCGAAAATCAGGACTTTCTCTGTCTGATACCACCAGATGTCTCCTCTCTGGGGTCTAAAACCGAGACAGAGATATGTGAGAGCACTCCAGGGACATTTATGTCTTGTTTATAAAGCATTTCTTCTGCTCAGAGAAGACACAGCCACTCGGATGTCCTATAACAAAGTTTTCTTTGGCTAATATGGGCCCCTCGGCTTTTCAGGCAGAAGCTGCACAGCTCAGAGTTGCCAAGGAGCAAGAACGTTGGCACGTATTGTCCCATGCAAGCTGCAGTCTTTCAGGTGCACAACAGGAATATGGGGAACTGGAGCTGCTGTGCCTGCTGCCCCAGCATCCCAGATGTGGTCCAAGAAGTTGATTCAAAAGCAGTAAGGTCAACCCATGGCTGTCAACACGCAGGGAAACAAAACGTTGGCTTTCTATGAGGGCTGAAGTAGAATGGGATGTGCAGTTGGCATGTCCCCATGTGTTGGACTCTTTCTCTAGTCAGTGTCTACTTTTGAACCCATCAAAGCCTCGCCATTATAATTTCTAGGACACGTAGTGGGATGCTGGGCTAGGCAGAGCCTTGATCTAACTCTAGGTGACTCTTCCTGGACTCTCCTACATCAGCTGGACCGCTGCGTAGCAGAGCAGGACACTACAGAGTTAGCCCTGCCTCCCCATGACCTCCCCAGTGGCCGTGAGGGTCCAGAAAGGCCACCAGAAATCAGTTCAGTCTTCCTTTGAGAAGTATAGTGGTACAGGGAAGGGATCAACATACACTGAGAAGGGCTTCCAGCAGCTTTTCAGAGCCATCCACAGCGAGGAGAAAGTCATCAAAAAATCTCATAGTGACTTCCTTGTTTCGTATGGAAAGAATGCCGATGGCCTTGAAGATAAAGTCTGTGTCCTGTCTTTTAGAGGTGGCCCGAAAGAATGATGTCACGGTCTCGTACACACAACATTGTACCTTTGTAAAAGGTAGTTGGGCACAGGCGGAGAGCTCCTCACACCTCAGAGGGACAACTGTTACATCTGCTAGAGAACACAAAAAGAGGAACAAAGTCACCTCTGTGGCAGGACAGCATAGGCTCCAAGAAGGTGTCAGCAGCTTCAGGCAGGACATTGCTCCAGTACAGTCTGTTGAATCCCATGCTAGTGGCTTCTAAGAGTGCCTGGGGGGTGAACACCCTGTGGGAGGGAAAGCGGGTGCAGATCCCACAATGAAGTCCATGGTTCTCGCCCACAAGTGTGCCCACACCCATTGAGCTCCAGCTAAGTCTCCGCCAGACTCATGGAGAAGCAACGGAGGAGTAAAATGCAAGGACCCCACAGCAGCGTACTTCTGTCTCCCTGCCCCTCACACCCATGCACCCACTTGATGTTTCAATCACATGGAAGGTGGGGTTATGTGATAGAGAAGAACCCATCCAAACACAGACCCAAGCTCTTTGTGCCCCATAGTGTCATTCATGTCACGTTGCACCTGTGCTGACCAGAAGTCATGGCAAATGTGGCCATCCACAAGTCCTTCCACAAACTCTTGTCCCCATCTTTGGTTCTGGTCTTTCTACACGTGACTTGTGCCCACTTTGCTACAGAAGGAGCTTGTAAGAGTCAACAGGAACTCTGGCCTTTGCCCTTACAAGGAGATGGTCAGCGCGATAAAGGTGGAGCATGAGCTTTGTCTCAGTTTCATCAGGAAAAGCTGCTCCAATAAATTACAGTCTAAAAGCGGTAGTCCTAATATTGCGTAACCGTGAATGGTATGGAGCCAAGTGGGTAAGCAATTAAAGAAGAGATCCTCTAGCTGAATGCTTGTCATCAAAAAAGGACACCCAACAGGTATTTCTAAGAAATTGCTCCTTGATGGCCTGTTCAGTTTGAACAAGTTGAGGTTGTTCTCAGGACATATTTAGGCATTCAGTCACACCTTAACAGCAGTTAGCGTGTGCCTCGAGGGTGGTGCAAGGGTAGGCAAAGGTTTTAATCCGTCTTCTTACCAGGAACATCTTCTTCAGCGTAGCTAAGGTTGCATTCATCCGCAACCACCTTGGACATATGAAACATGGGTCTCCGAACAACCGAAACCTCGCTGTTCACAGTGCACATGTAGTCTTTAAGAACATAGAATGTCCCAATTCCTAACAGCTGGACACCCTGAGAACAGTGGGGGTAAAAAGAAGGAACAATTGTAAGTATTCAATGACTTGTCAGAGCATGGGAATGCCGCCTTATGCCTTGCCCACCCCAAGCCTACAAAGGCCAAGGTGGGACACTGAGGAAGCTTTGGACAAAAAGCACATACTGCAGGTCTTTTTTGCTCTTTCTCCTCTGCTCTGCCCAAGAAAGCTATTGGGAAAAGCGGCTGCAGAGTCGACATGCCTCTCCTAGCTACAATGGGAGGGGTTTCCAACAGGAACGAACCCTTAAAGAGGTACCAGGGTGTGGTCTTCCCATTCTGGCAGTGGAGATGAGAGAAGGCCCAGAAAGTGTTTAACACTTTCTTCTTCTTCATCTGGACTTTCATTTTTATCGCAGGTGCCAGAGAAGTTGGTCTGTGCCATGTTTGTTGGTAGCAGTGTCCCGCTGGGTGACTGTTTGTGCTTTCAGAGTGGGGAAGCGATGGCACCCAATGGCACAGCGTTGTCTGGACTAGGCAAGCTCTCAGGGTTTCACGAAGGGAAGAAGATGATGCAAGACTCACCCTATCCTGTGCCAAGTGCTGTCTAATGCGTTCAGACACGCTATCCCAAATCATAATGATCTCTGGAAAGCAAGCGAAAGACGTGTCATGCTCCAAATCAGCAAGTTCACAACGCTTCAGCAGCACACTCTTACCCAGGGAGGTGACGAGTGTGATTGAATGTATTGCCACGCCAATTAAGAACGTGTAAGGTGCTCCACATGACAGAAGATGTAGGAAATTGGGAACAGATGTCCACACCAGTGAGAGGATGGTGTGGTGCCCACAGAGGGCCAGGAGGTTCAGCAGACCACCAAGTATCTCCCCTGCAGGGACCACTGTCAACCCTCGGAGCTCTGGGCTGGCAATCCCTTCTTCAAGGTAAGTGGCAACCCTTGGTGCCAGAGGCTTCAACATGGGGAGGAGGCAGCAGAGCAGGGGCAGAGGAAGGTCCTCAGGAAGAGGACCCAGGAGTCCTGGCTGCCAGATTGATCCTGAACCAGGAAGGGATGAAGAGATAGGGCTCTTGTTGTACCCACCAGCCCTGTCCAGTCCTCCCCAAAAGCCCCCATGTTTCTGCTACTTTCACAGCTAAAATTGTCTACAACATCCAGAAACTAACTCCTGCAAGCCTCACCATCAGGGGTGAGATTCTTGAGTGTTGGAAACTCATCTGGCCACAGGTTTTCCATCTTTGTCCCCCCCTCCCTCTGGGTTAACTCCTGTAGCAGGAGGGTGAGAAGGAAACATCTCTTCCACAATCTCTACCTCCTTCTTTGACTTCACCCAAGGGTCTCCAGCGTCTCCAGCTCCATCCTGGCGTGGAATGTCCCATTGTGACCCCAGGCTGTGTCACAGAGGGGCTGCAAGGGCTCCTCTGATCCCCCCTTAGCCTCCCCCAGATCCTAGATCCTGATCCCAGATCAGGTTTTGCCCTACAAGAGGGAGGGGAGGTGCGGTGGGTGTTGTGAGGTGCTATCCCCGCCTCACTACCCACTTCCCAAGGAGAAGAGAGGGGCACTGAGAGCCATGGGGGATGTCCCCAGATGGGGGCTCACCTTGTGCACTCCAGATGCGCTGGTTAGCTTGTCAGTCCCAATTAGAGAGGCCGTGCCACCACGGCTGGTATGGGGCTGCGCACACAGCGGCATTCCAGTTCCTGGGATACAGACAAGGCTTGGAGACCAACCCACACAGCAGCATCCCCATTACTGGGATACCAGTGAGGCTCAGGGACCCCGTTATGGAATTTTCCTTTATGTGAGAGAGCAGCTGGAGTGCATGGAGCTCTGCCTGGGGATGGGTGATGAGCCAGCTGCGAGCTTGTGGGTCAGGGTCACGGAGAAGACAGGGATGGGTGTCATTGTAGTGGGTGTCTGCTGTAGGCTGCCTGATCAGGAGGAACACGTGCGTGAGGCCTTCTACAGACAGCTAGAAGTAGTCTCATGTTTGCAGGTCCTGGTCTTCACAGGGTGTTTTAACCACCCCAATATCTGCTGGAGGGACAACTCAGCAGCGCATAAGCAACACAGGATGATCCCAGAGGGCATTGGTGATAACTTCCTGGCATATGGGACACAGGAGCCAACGAGAAGCAGTGATCTGCTGGCCCTTGTACCTACAAACAAGGAAAGCTTCACTGGGACGGACGCCTGATGCGTTGGATGGTTGTGGTGCCATTCAGAGGGAGAGCTGTGGCATGAGCCCCTCTGTGCCCAGGGACCAAAGCCCTGCCAGGGTGATGTCCAGGCCACCAGTCAGAGGCGATCAGACATTCTGACCAACCTCGCTCAATTATAGGCAGCAATACGTCTGAGAAGTTCTCTCAAAGCACTAGTGAAGACTCTCACAGTGACAGTTAAAAGGAGACCAAGAGGAAGGCTCAAACACCACCACTACTTGTTCACAGACACAAATTTATTAAGACATAGGCACAACTTGGTGCAGCGGCAAAAGGGACCTGCTGTGAGGATCCTGGACTGGCCTCTCACCAGGGTATAACCTTCCCCTCCCAGTCCAGGAAGGTCCCAGTCTCCTTCTCGGAGAGGGAGGACAGCACCTTCAGCATCCCTCGCACACTCTCATCCACCGTCAAAATGGGCTGCAGGGGCAGAAGGAGAAACACAGCCACATGTCAAAGGCCTGGCTAAGGTCTGCCCTGGAGCAGATCATTGCTCAGGGCTTGGGGCTTTCTGAAGTGAGTGAGGAGAGACCACCACAGGGCAAGAAGAGTTTCTTGTCTCTCATCTCCTTCCCTCATGTGCCTCCAGATCAGGGTACCTGCCAAAGAGCTCCCCCAGAGCCCAGCATGTCTGGGACTGTTCAATCCACAGCATTCCCAAATAAAGACGTTCTTCCAGACCTTGGCCATAAGCTCTCTTACCTTTTCTGATCCTGAGCCCCCCATGTCGGTTTGCACCCAGCCGGGGTGGAGAGCAACACAGAGGACGCCATGTACCCGGTACCCCAGGGACTGGCACTTGGTCAGCATGTTCAGAGCAGCCTGTTGGGAGACAGGGCAGGGATGGCAGTGGGAGGGGAAGGGTGGCTGCAAGGGGACACGTCCAGACCCCGCGGCAGGGACAAGGCAGGGCGGGTGGAGCCAGCTTCGCAGGGCACACAGTGCTGCTGCACTATCCCCGTGCAGATGCCCAGACCAGCCGAGGGCCCGTCCTGGCACGTCCCTCTGAAGTGGCACCCGAGGCCAGGCACAGGAATGTGCCGTGAGAGGGACCCAGTGACTGGCAGGAGCTCAGGCACAGTGCAGAGAGCGCAGGGACTGGCAGGGAGCTCGGAAGGAGATGGTTCAGAGAGGAAAATGCCTGGTCTCACACCCGGCAGTGTGGCAATACCTTGCTGCAGCGGTATGAGATAACATGTCCATAATTCCATAAATAGACTTCCTCAATGGAGCCTGCCGTGCTGGACATGTTGATGATGGCTGCCTTGCTGCAGCTCAGTGCTGAGCCCGGGCTCCCCTGGGCAGCCTTCTTCAGCAAGGGCAGGAACGCCTGCAAGGAGAGGGAGAGGGAGAGGGAGAGGGAGAGGGAGAGGGAGAGGGAGGGGAAGGG
>NW_009646926.1:933-2816 GCF_000708025.1 Charadrius vociferus | reverse complement strand
ACCCACATAACACTGGAAACAGGCAGGTCTTATCCCCCTGCCCCGGGTGCCATGAGCCAGGTTGTGCCACAGATGGCCCCGACCAGATGTTCTCTGCCTTGCTCTTGCCTCTTCCCAGCCAATGCCCGTTCACCAGTTGTCCCATGAAAGACCCGTGGAATGGAGCAAACCTGGCGTGGTCTACCGGCAGAAGGCAGTGGACCTGCATGGCCTGCACATCACATCTCCGTTGTCCGTGCACTCTGTCCCTTGGGGTGCTGCCTCACCACGCACTAAGCTCAGCGGCTGCCCCACCACTTCTCTCATGCTGGGGCCATCGCTGCTCTCGGGACCTCTGCTCTCTGCCTTCCCCCTTTGCAAATTATCTCATGGTATTGTGGCTCCCTTTGGCCACTCTTCTCATGCTTGTTTGGGGAATGATAAAAGTTTAGGGTTGTGCCCAAAAGCTTGAGTGAGCGTACCCAGCCCCAAGTGGCTCTGAAGGCCGTGTGGTCTCGTGTGAAGGGCCAAGGCCTGACGCTCCTCGTCAGCAAGACAAGTGTCAGCTCAGCTGGCCCACTGCCATCTGTGCACTCACTACACACAGTGTCACCTCAGCCGGGTGGGTTCTCGCTCTCTCGAAGGAGACAGAGTGATGGGGGCAAGCGCAGGACCGTGGGTCTCCTCTGCCCACCCAGAGGAGCAGGGAGGCTGAGGGGCAGCTCAGCTCAGTCCCAGCATCTCCCATGCTTCGCTCCTCCCCAGCTGGAGCTCCAGCCCTGGGAAGGGAAAGGCTGGAGCCCGGACGGTCCCTGAGGCGTCCTCCCCGTCCCCTGCCCTTCTGCTGGGGGTGTCTGTCCAGCTGCTCAGGCTGTCCTCAAGGTCGGGGTTTGTCACGTATTAACCAAGCATTGGTGTCTTTGCATCAGGAATTTCTGCCACTGCTACAGAAGGCAGCGAAAGACGCGGGGAAGGAGGGGCTGAGCTGCAGCAGGGCTGCGGTCATCAACGTCTCCACCAAACTGGGCTCCATTGGGCTGTGCCTGGGGGTGCCGGAGGCGCCCATGTACCCGTACCGTGCCAGCAAGGTGAGGTGCCAGGGGAGGTGCTGGGGGTGCTCTGCTGGGCACCGTGCCGGTGGAGGGGAGCCCATGGGGGCACCCGCCTGGGACTGAGCCTTTCAGGCGGGCTGTGCCGATGCTTTATCCCAGGACAAGGTCCCATTCCCCCCCTCCACAGCCATTTTCTGGCTGGGAAACTTCCCCCCTCCTGCCCACCGGTGCCGCTGGTCGTGCTGGCACGGCGGTGCCTCTTCCAGGCTGCCCACAACATGGTGACGAGGTGCATGGCTGCAGAGCTCCGAGACAAGGGGATCTTGTGCACGGCCATCCATCCCGGCTGGGTGAAGACCAGGGGGATGGAGAAGGTACCGGGCTGTGCAGGGAAGGGTCAGCAGGACTGGGTCCCCACACGCTACCCCCAGCTGTCCTCCCTCTCCAGGAAGGCAGGGACACTTGGTCCGGGAGGCCCAGGATCGGCTCTGAAGCCTGCATCCCTGTGGACATGGGGCTGGAGGCTGTGGAGCCGCCCAGGGGCAGGGAGGGGGACCACGGGCCATGGCAGCCCTGCCAACACTGGGCCCAGGAAGGCGTGGAGAAGAACATCACAGCAGCCTGGAGACGTGTCAGTGTGCGGCCAGGCCTCCTGGGCCCTCGGCTGTCCCCATGGGGAGTGCGGTCACCCGGATGAGCACCACATCCCCACCCCCCCACAGCCCCAATGGCCAGTGGCCCCTCAGCCTGGGGCCGGGCCGGGCGCCCTTCCCCTCCCTCCTCACCAGCCGTGCAGCCATGCCGGGCCGTGCTCGGCCCTCTCTGGAGGCCGCTGCTTTCCCACCCCAGCCT
>NW_009646926.1:434-634 GCF_000708025.1 Charadrius vociferus | reverse complement strand
GGCAGCCGCTCCCCACGTGCTGTGTGTCCCTCTGTCCCGCCTGTGACCCCGCGTCCCCCACTGAGGGCAGAGGGCAGCCGGTCCCTGCGACCCCCGGCCCCTGGGGCACCCCGGGTTGGGCACAGCCCTGGGGGTGCCCCGCAGCCGGGCAGGGGAACGCCAGCCCTGCGGGAGGTGGGGAGATCCCTCTCCTCCCGGGA
>NW_009646926.1:0-389 GCF_000708025.1 Charadrius vociferus | reverse complement strand
CACGGTGCCACAGCCCCCACGGGCTGTCGCGTGTGGGGCCCGGGCGGCAGCCGCGGGCACGGCCACAGCCCGGGATAAGGAGCGGGGCCGCACAGCAGCGCCGGGGCTCTCGGGCAGAGGTTTATTGAGGCCGTGGGGCCGGCGGGAGACTCGACACAGGGCCCCGCTGGCAGGAGGCAGGGCCGGCGTCTCACCAGGGCACGACCTTGCCTTCCCAGTCCAGGAAGGTGCCGGTGTCCTTCTCGGAGAGGGAGGAGAGCACCTTCAGCATCCCTCGCACGCTGGCCTCCACCGTCACGGGGGGCTGTGGGGAGAGGGGGAGAGGCAGCCTGTGCCCCAGGGCAGGTGAAGGGCTGCCCTGCCGCAGCCGGGGCCAGGGGGGGGAGCCG
>NW_009646925.1:1391-2509 GCF_000708025.1 Charadrius vociferus | reverse complement strand
TCTGGATAGCATCACTTCCCTCCAGCACTGCTCCACACAGCTTAGTGTTGTCAGCAAACTTGCTGAGGGTGCACTCGACCCCACTGTCCATGTCGCTAACAAAGACGTTAAACAGTACTAGTCCCAGTACCGAACCCTGAGGAACACAACTTCTCACTCCTCGCCACTTGGACATGGATCCGTTGACCGCAACTTTTTCAGTGCAACTGTCCAGCCAGTTCCTTATCCACCAAGTGGTCCATCGGTGAAATCCATGACTCTCCAATTTAGAGACCAGGATGTCTTGCAGAACAGTGTCAAATGCTTTGCACAAGTCCAGATAGATTACATCAGTTGTTCTCCCCTTGTCTACCCATGCTGTAATGCCTTTGTAGAAGGCCACTAAATTTCTCAGGCACGATTTGCCCTTAGCGAAGGCATGTTGGCTGCTACCGATCACCTCCTTATTTTCCTCCTGGAAACTCTGCTAAGGCACATGGATCTGCTCCATGATCTTGCTGGGCACAGAGGTGAGACTGACTGGACTGTAGTTCCCAGGGTCTTTCTTTTTTCCATTTTTGAAAATAGGGGTTATGTTTCCCCCTTTCCAGTCAGTGTGAACTTCACCAGACTGCCATGACAGAATCACAGAATCACAGAATCACAGAATGGTCAGGGTTGGAAGGGACCTCTGGAGATCATCTAGTCCAAACCCCCCGCCAGAGCAGGGTCACCTACAGCAAGTTGCACAGGATTGCATCCAGGCGGGTTTTGAATGTCTCCAGAGTGGGAGACTCCACCACCTCTCTGGGCAGCCTGTCCCAGTGCCCCACTACCCTCAAAGTAAAGAAGTTCCTCCTCATGTTAAGATGGAACTTCCTATGTTCAAGCTTGTACCCATTACCCCTCGTCCTATCACTGGGCACCACTGAAAAAAGACTGGTCCCATCCCCCTGACATCCTCCCTTTAAGTATTTGTAAGCATTAATAAGATCCCCCCTCAATCTTCTTTTCTCTAGACTGAAGAGACCCAAGTCCCTAAGCCTTTCCTCATGTGAGAGATGTTCTAATCCCCTAATCATCTTCGTTGCCCTTTGCTGGACCCTCTCCAGCAGATCCCTGTCTTTCTTGAACTGGGG
>NW_009646925.1:0-1316 GCF_000708025.1 Charadrius vociferus | reverse complement strand
AGTACTCCAGATGCGGTCTCACCAGGGCAGAGTAGAGGGGGAGGATGACCTCCCTCGACCTGCTGGCCACACTCCTCTTGATGCACCCCAGGATGCCATTCGCCTTCTTGGCCACCAGGGCACATTGCTGGCTCATGGTCATCCTGTTGTCCACCAGGACTCCCAGGTCCCTTTCCACAGAGCTGCTCTCCAGGAGGTCAGCCCCCAACCTGTACTGGTGCATGGGGTTATTCCTCCCCAGATGCAGTACCCTACACTTGCCCTTGTTGAATTTCATAAGGTTTCTCTCTGCCCAACTCTCCAGCCTGTCCAGGTCACGCTGTATGGTGGCACAGCCTTCTGACTACTCAAATATGATGGAAAGGGGCTTGGCAACTTCATCCGCCAGTTCCCTCAGGACCCACAAATGAATCTCATCAGGTCCCATGGACTTGTGCACCTACAGGTTCCTCACCTGGTCTTGAACCAGGTCTTCTCCTACAGTGGGCAGCTCCTCATACTCCCAGTCCCTGCCTTTTCTTTCTGCAACTTGGGTGGTGTGGTTAGAGCCCTTTCCAGAGAAGACTGAGGCAAAAAAGTCATTGAGTATCTCAGCCATCTCCATGTCCTGGGTGATCAGGTCTCCCGTTTCCTTCCTGAGTGGGCCCACATTTTCCCTAGTCTTTCTTTTGTCACTGGTATACCTATAGAAGGCTTTCTCATTGTCCCTGATGCTCGTGGCCAGATTTAACTCTGTCTGGGCTTCTGCTTTCCTAACCTGATCCATGGCTGATCGAACAATTTCTCTGTATACATTCCAGGCTACCTGTCATTACTTCCACCCTCTGTAGGCTTCATTTTCTGTTTAAGATTGTCCAGGAGCTCCTTGTTCATCCACGGAGGCCTCCTGGCCTTTTTGCCTGACTTCCTCTTTGTAGGGATGCATCGGTCCTGAGCTTGGAGGAGGTGATGCTTGAATATTAGCCCCTCTTCCTTCCAGGGCTTTATCCCACTCTACTCCAGCAAGCAGATTCCTCAAAAGGCCAAAGTCTGCTCTCCTGAAGTCCAGGGTAGCAAGCTTACTGTGCGCCCTCCTCGCTGCCCTAAGGATCTCAAACTCCACCATCTCATGGTTGCTGCAGCCAAGGCTGCTCTTGAGCATAACATTCCCCACCAGCCCCTCCTTGTTGGTGAGAACAAGGTCCAGAATGGCCCCTCTCCTCGTTGGTTCCTCTATCACTTGGGGAAAGAAGTTACCCTCTACACATTCCAGGAACTGCCTGGATCGCTTATGCCCCGCTGTGTTGTCTTTCCAACAGATATCAGGGTGGTTGAAG
>NW_009646924.1:0-20385 GCF_000708025.1 Charadrius vociferus | reverse complement strand
TTCTGGACTCCAGAGGTTCTCCAGGACGCTTGAGGTTCTCCAGGATGTTGGGTTCTCCTGGATGGTTGAGGTTCTCCTGAACATCTAGAACCTTCCCGGACATCTAGGACCTCCCAGGAGACCTGTGTCCCCCCCAGATCCCCATCACTGCCCTATAGGACCTCCCCCCATGGCCACATGGACCTTCTGGACTCCAGAGGTTCTCCAGGACACTTGAGGTTCTCCTGGACTTTTGGGTTCTCCCGGACACTTGGGGTTCTCCAGGACATTTGGGTTCTCCTGGACACTTGAGGTTCTCCTGGAGGTCTAGAACCTCTCCGGACACCTGGGTCCCCCCCAGATCCCCATCACTGCCCTATAGGACCTCCCCCCATGGCCACATGGACCTTCTAGACTCCAGAGGTTCTCCAGGACACCTGGGGTTCTCCTGGACACTTGAGGTTCTTCTGGACATTTGAGGTTCTTTTGGACTTTTGGGTTCTCCAGGACACTTGGGTTCTCCTGGACATGAGAGGTTCTCCAGGACAGTTGAGTTCTCCTGGACGCTTGGGTTCTCCAGGACATTTGGGTTCTCTTGGACACTTGAGGTTCTCCTGGGCTTTTGGGTTCTCCAGGACTTTTGGGTTCTCCTGGGCATGTGGCTTCTCTTGGACACTTGAGGTTCTTCTGGACATTTGAGGTTCTTTTAGACTTTTGGGTTCTCCTGGACACTGAGGTTCTCCAGGACATTTGGGTTCTCCTGGACACTTGGGGTTCTCCAGGATATTTGAGGTTCTTCTGGATATTTGAGGTTCTCCTGGACTTTTGGGTTCTCCAGGACACTTGGGTTCTCCTGGACATGTGAGGTTCTCCAGGACAGTTGAGGTTCTCCTGGACATTTGAGGTTCTCCTGGACTTTTGGGTTCTCCTGGACGCTTGGGTTCTCCAGGACATTTGGGTTCTCTTGGACACTTGAGGTTCTCCTGGGCTTTTGGGTTCTCCAGGACTTTTGGGTTCTCCTGGGCATGTGGCTTCTCTTGGACAATTGAGGTTCTTCTGGACATTTGAGGTTCTTTTGGACTTTTGGGTTCTCCAGGACTTTGGGGTTCTCCTGGACACTTGGGTTCTCCAGGACATTTGGGTTCTCTTGGACACTTGAGGTTCTCCTGGGCTTTTGGGTTCTCCAGGACTTTTGGGTTCTCCTGGGCATGTGGCTTCTCTTGGACAATTGAGGTTCTTCTGGACATTTGAGGTTCTTTTGGACTTTTGGGTTCTCCAGGACTTTGGGGTTCTCCTGGACACTTGGGTTCTCCAGGACATTTGGGTTCTCTTGGACACTTGAGGTTCTCCTGGGCTTTTGGGTTCTCCAGGACTTTTGGGTTCTCCTGGGCATGTGGCTTCTCTTGGACACTTGAGGTTCTTCTGGACAGTTGGGGTTCTCCTGGACACTTGAGGTTCTTCTGGACATTTGAGGTTCTTTTGGACTTTTGGGTTCTCCAGGACTTTGGGGTTCTCCTGGACACTTGGGTTCTCCAGGACATTTGGGTTCTCTTGGACACTTGAGGTTCTCCTGGGCTTTTGGGTTCTCCAGGACTTTTGGGTTCTCCTGGGCATGTGGCTTCTCTTGGACACTTGAGGTTCTTCTGGACAGTTGGGGTTCTCCTGGACACTTGAGGTTCTTCTGGACATTTGAGGTTCTTTTAGACTTTTGGGTTCTCCTGGACACTGAGGTTCTCCAGGACATTTGGGTTCTCCTGGACACTTGGGGTTCTCCAGGATATTTGAGGTTCTTCTGGATATTTGAGGTTCTCCTGGACTTTTGGGTTCTCCAGGACACTTGGGTTCTCCTGGACATGTGAGGTTCTCCAGGACAGTTGAGGTTCTCCTGGACATTTGAGGTTCTCCTGGACTTTTGGGTTCTCCTGGACGCTTGGGTTCTCCAGGACATTTGGGTTCTCTTGGACACTTGAGGTTCTCCTGGGCTTTTGGGTTCTCCAGGACTTTTGGGTTCTCCTGGGCATGTGGCTTCTCTTGGACAATTGAGGTTCTTCTGGACATTTGAGGTTCTTTTGGACTTTTGGGTTCTCCAGGACTTTGGGGTTCTCCTGGACACTTGGGTTCTCCAGGACATTTGGGTTCTCTTGGACACTTGAGGTTCTCCTGGGCTTTTGGGTTCTCCAGGACTTTTGGGTTCTCCTGGGCATGTGGCTTCTCTTGGACAATTGAGGTTCTTCTGGACATTTGAGGTTCTTTTGGACTTTTGGGTTCTCCAGGACTTTGGGGTTCTCCTGGACACTTGGGTTCTCCAGGACATTTGGGTTCTCTTGGACACTTGAGGTTCTCCTGGGCTTTTGGGTTCTCCAGGACTTTTGGGTTCTCCTGGGCATGTGGCTTCTCTTGGACACTTGAGGTTCTTCTGGACAGTTGGGGTTCTCCTGGACACTTGAGGTTCTTCTGGACATTTGAGGTTCTTTTGGACTTTTGGGTTCTCCAGGACTTTGGGGTTCTCCTGGACACTTGGGTTCTCCAGGACATTTGGGTTCTCTTGGACACTTGAGGTTCTCCTGGGCTTTTGGGTTCTCCAGGACTTTTGGGTTCTCCTGGGCATGTGGCTTCTCTTGGACACTTGAGGTTCTTCTGGACAGTTGGGGTTCTCCTGGACACTTGAGGTTCTTCTGGACATTTGAGGTTCTTTTAGACTTTTGGGTTCTCCTGGACACTGAGGTTCTCCAGGACATTTGGGTTCTCCTGGACACTTGGGGTTCTCCAGGATATTTGAGGTTCTTCTGGATATTTGAGGTTCTCCTGGACTTTTGGGTTCTCCAGGACACTTGGGTTCTCCTGGACATGTGAGGTTCTCCAGGACAGTTGAGGTTCTCCTGGACATTTGAGGTTCTCCTGGACTTTTGGGTTCTCCTGGACGCTTGGGTTCTCCAGGACATTTGGGTTCTCTTGGACACTTGAGGTTCTCCTGGGCTTTTGGGTTCTCCAGGACTTTTGGGTTCTCCTGGGCATGTGGCTTCTCTTGGACAATTGAGGTTCTTCTGGACATTTGAGGTTCTTTTGGACTTTTGGGTTCTCCAGGACTTTGGGGTTCTCCTGGACACTTGGGTTCTCCAGGACATTTGGGTTCTCTTGGACACTTGAGGTTCTCCTGGGCTTTTGGGTTCTCCAGGACTTTTGGGTTCTCCTGGGCATGTGGCTTCTCTTGGACAATTGAGGTTCTTCTGGACATTTGAGGTTCTTTTGGACTTTTGGGTTCTCCAGGACTTTGGGGTTCTCCTGGACACTTGGGTTCTCCAGGACATTTGGGTTCTCTTGGACACTTGAGGTTCTCCTGGGCTTTTGGGTTCTCCAGGACTTTTGGGTTCTCCTGGGCATGTGGCTTCTCTTGGACACTTGAGGTTCTTCTGGACAGTTGGGGTTCTCCTGGACACTTGAGGTTCTTCTGGACATTTGAGGTTCTTTTGGACTTTTGGGTTCTCCAGGACTTTGGGGTTCTCCTGGACACTTGGGTTCTCCAGGACATTTGGGTTCTCTTGGACACTTGAGGTTCTCCTGGGCTTTTGGGTTCTCCAGGACTTTTGGGTTCTCCTGGGCATGTGGCTTCTCTTGGACACTTGAGGTTCTTCTGGACAGTTGGGGTTCTCCTGGACACTTGAGGTTCTTCTGGACATTTGAGGTTCTTTTAGACTTTTGGGTTCTCCTGGACACTGAGGTTCTCCAGGACATTTGGGTTCTCCTGGACACTTGGGGTTCTCCAGGATATTTGAGGTTCTTCTGGATATTTGAGGTTCTCCTGGACTTTTGGGTTCTCCAGGACACTTGGGTTCTCCTGGACATGTGAGGTTCTCCAGGACAGTTGAGGTTCTCCTGGACATTTGAGGTTCTCCTGGACTTTTGGGTTCTCCTGGACGCTTGGGTTCTCCAGGACATTTGGGTTCTCTTGGACACTTGAGGTTCTCCTGGGCTTTTGGGTTCTCCAGGACTTTTGGGTTCTCCTGGGCATGTGGCTTCTCTTGGACAATTGAGGTTCTTCTGGACATTTGAGGTTCTTTTGGACTTTTGGGTTCTCCAGGACTTTGGGGTTCTCCTGGACACTTGGGTTCTCCAGGACATTTGGGTTCTCTTGGACACTTGAGGTTCTCCTGGGCTTTTGGGTTCTCCAGGACTTTTGGGTTCTCCTGGGCATGTGGCTTCTCTTGGACAATTGAGGTTCTTCTGGACATTTGAGGTTCTTTTGGACTTTTGGGTTCTCCAGGACTTTGGGGTTCTCCTGGACACTTGGGTTCTCCAGGACATTTGGGTTCTCTTGGACACTTGAGGTTCTCCTGGGCTTTTGGGTTCTCCAGGACTTTTGGGTTCTCCTGGGCATGTGGCTTCTCTTGGACACTTGAGGTTCTTCTGGACAGTTGGGGTTCTCCTGGACACTTGAGGTTCTTCTGGACATTTGAGGTTCTTTTGGACTTTTGGGTTCTCCAGGACTTTGGGGTTCTCCTGGACACTTGGGTTCTCCAGGACATTTGGGTTCTCTTGGACACTTGAGGTTCTCCTGGGCTTTTGGGTTCTCCAGGACTTTTGGGTTCTCCTGGGCATGTGGCTTCTCTTGGACACTTGAGGTTCTTCTGGACAGTTGGGGTTCTCCTGGACACTTGAGGTTCTTCTGGACATTTGAGGTTCTTTTAGACTTTTGGGTTCTCCTGGACACTGAGGTTCTCCAGGACATTTGGGTTCTCCTGGACACTTGGGGTTCTCCAGGATATTTGAGGTTCTTCTGGATATTTGAGGTTCTCCTGGACTTTTGGGTTCTCCAGGACACTTGGGTTCTCCTGGACATGTGAGGTTCTCCAGGACAGTTGAGGTTCTCCTGGACATTTGAGGTTCTCCTGGACTTTTGGGTTCTCCTGGACGCTTGGGTTCTCCAGGACATTTGGGTTCTCTTGGACACTTGAGGTTCTCCTGGGCTTTTGGGTTCTCCAGGACTTTTGGGTTCTCCTGGGCATGTGGCTTCTCTTGGACAATTGAGGTTCTTCTGGACATTTGAGGTTCTTTTGGACTTTTGGGTTCTCCAGGACTTTGGGGTTCTCCTGGACACTTGGGTTCTCCAGGACATTTGGGTTCTCTTGGACACTTGAGGTTCTCCTGGGCTTTTGGGTTCTCCAGGACTTTTGGGTTCTCCTGGGCATGTGGCTTCTCTTGGACAATTGAGGTTCTTCTGGACATTTGAGGTTCTTTTGGACTTTTGGGTTCTCCAGGACTTTGGGGTTCTCCTGGACACTTGGGTTCTCCAGGACATTTGGGTTCTCTTGGACACTTGAGGTTCTCCTGGGCTTTTGGGTTCTCCAGGACTTTTGGGTTCTCCTGGGCATGTGGCTTCTCTTGGACACTTGAGGTTCTTCTGGACAGTTGGGGTTCTCCTGGACACTTGAGGTTCTTCTGGACATTTGAGGTTCTTTTGGACTTTTGGGTTCTCCAGGACTTTGGGGTTCTCCTGGACACTTGGGTTCTCCAGGACATTTGGGTTCTCTTGGACACTTGAGGTTCTCCTGGGCTTTTGGGTTCTCCAGGACTTTTGGGTTCTCCTGGGCATGTGGCTTCTCTTGGACACTTGAGGTTCTTCTGGACAGTTGGGGTTCTCCTGGACACTTGAGGTTCTTCTGGACATTTGAGGTTCTTTTAGACTTTTGGGTTCTCCTGGACACTGAGGTTCTCCAGGACATTTGGGTTCTCCTGGACACTTGGGGTTCTCCAGGATATTTGAGGTTCTTCTGGATATTTGAGGTTCTCCTGGACTTTTGGGTTCTCCAGGACACTTGGGTTCTCCTGGACATGTGAGGTTCTCCAGGACAGTTGAGGTTCTCCTGGACATTTGAGGTTCTCCTGGACTTTTGGGTTCTCCTGGACGCTTGGGTTCTCCAGGACATTTGGGTTCTCTTGGACACTTGAGGTTCTCCTGGGCTTTTGGGTTCTCCAGGACTTTTGGGTTCTCCTGGGCATGTGGCTTCTCTTGGACAATTGAGGTTCTTCTGGACATTTGAGGTTCTTTTGGACTTTTGGGTTCTCCAGGACTTTGGGGTTCTCCTGGACACTTGGGTTCTCCAGGACATTTGGGTTCTCTTGGACACTTGAGGTTCTCCTGGGCTTTTGGGTTCTCCAGGACTTTTGGGTTCTCCTGGGCATGTGGCTTCTCTTGGACAATTGAGGTTCTTCTGGACATTTGAGGTTCTTTTGGACTTTTGGGTTCTCCAGGACTTTGGGGTTCTCCTGGACACTTGGGTTCTCCAGGACATTTGGGTTCTCTTGGACACTTGAGGTTCTCCTGGGCTTTTGGGTTCTCCAGGACTTTTGGGTTCTCCTGGGCATGTGGCTTCTCTTGGACACTTGAGGTTCTTCTGGACAGTTGGGGTTCTCCTGGACACTTGAGGTTCTTCTGGACATTTGAGGTTCTTTTGGACTTTTGGGTTCTCCAGGACTTTGGGGTTCTCCTGGACACTTGGGTTCTCCAGGACATTTGGGTTCTCTTGGACACTTGAGGTTCTCCTGGGCTTTTGGGTTCTCCAGGACTTTTGGGTTCTCCTGGGCATGTGGCTTCTCTTGGACACTTGAGGTTCTTCTGGACAGTTGGGGTTCTCCTGGACACTTGAGGTTCTTCTGGACATTTGAGGTTCTTTTAGACTTTTGGGTTCTCCTGGACACTGAGGTTCTCCAGGACATTTGGGTTCTCCTGGACACTTGGGGTTCTCCAGGATATTTGAGGTTCTTCTGGATATTTGAGGTTCTCCTGGACTTTTGGGTTCTCCAGGACACTTGGGTTCTCCTGGACATGTGAGGTTCTCCAGGACAGTTGAGGTTCTCCTGGACATTTGAGGTTCTCCTGGACTTTTGGGTTCTCCTGGACGCTTGGGTTCTCCAGGACATTTGGGTTCTCTTGGACACTTGAGGTTCTCCTGGGCTTTTGGGTTCTCCAGGACTTTTGGGTTCTCCTGGGCATGTGGCTTCTCTTGGACAATTGAGGTTCTTCTGGACATTTGAGGTTCTTTTGGACTTTTGGGTTCTCCAGGACTTTGGGGTTCTCCTGGACACTTGGGTTCTCCAGGACATTTGGGTTCTCTTGGACACTTGAGGTTCTCCTGGGCTTTTGGGTTCTCCAGGACTTTTGGGTTCTCCTGGGCATGTGGCTTCTCTTGGACAATTGAGGTTCTTCTGGACATTTGAGGTTCTTTTGGACTTTTGGGTTCTCCAGGACTTTGGGGTTCTCCTGGACACTTGGGTTCTCCAGGACATTTGGGTTCTCTTGGACACTTGAGGTTCTCCTGGGCTTTTGGGTTCTCCAGGACTTTTGGGTTCTCCTGGGCATGTGGCTTCTCTTGGACACTTGAGGTTCTTCTGGACAGTTGGGGTTCTCCTGGACACTTGAGGTTCTTCTGGACATTTGAGGTTCTTTTGGACTTTTGGGTTCTCCAGGACTTTGGGGTTCTCCTGGACACTTGGGTTCTCCAGGACATTTGGGTTCTCTTGGACACTTGAGGTTCTCCTGGGCTTTTGGGTTCTCCAGGACTTTTGGGTTCTCCTGGGCATGTGGCTTCTCTTGGACACTTGAGGTTCTTCTGGACAGTTGGGGTTCTCCTGGACACTTGAGGTTCTTCTGGACATTTGAGGTTCTTTTAGACTTTTGGGTTCTCCTGGACACTGAGGTTCTCCAGGACATTTGGGTTCTCCTGGACACTTGGGGTTCTCCAGGATATTTGAGGTTCTTCTGGATATTTGAGGTTCTCCTGGACTTTTGGGTTCTCCAGGACACTTGGGTTCTCCTGGACATGTGAGGTTCTCCAGGACAGTTGAGGTTCTCCTGGACATTTGAGGTTCTCCTGGACTTTTGGGTTCTCCTGGACGCTTGGGTTCTCCAGGACATTTGGGTTCTCTTGGACACTTGAGGTTCTCCTGGGCTTTTGGGTTCTCCAGGACTTTTGGGTTCTCCTGGGCATGTGGCTTCTCTTGGACAATTGAGGTTCTTCTGGACATTTGAGGTTCTTTTGGACTTTTGGGTTCTCCAGGACTTTGGGGTTCTCCTGGACACTTGGGTTCTCCAGGACATTTGGGTTCTCTTGGACACTTGAGGTTCTCCTGGGCTTTTGGGTTCTCCAGGACTTTTGGGTTCTCCTGGGCATGTGGCTTCTCTTGGACAATTGAGGTTCTTCTGGACATTTGAGGTTCTTTTGGACTTTTGGGTTCTCCAGGACTTTGGGGTTCTCCTGGACACTTGGGTTCTCCAGGACATTTGGGTTCTCTTGGACACTTGAGGTTCTCCTGGGCTTTTGGGTTCTCCAGGACTTTTGGGTTCTCCTGGGCATGTGGCTTCTCTTGGACACTTGAGGTTCTTCTGGACAGTTGGGGTTCTCCTGGACACTTGAGGTTCTTCTGGACATTTGAGGTTCTTTTGGACTTTTGGGTTCTCCAGGACTTTGGGGTTCTCCTGGACACTTGGGTTCTCCAGGACATTTGGGTTCTCTTGGACACTTGAGGTTCTCCTGGGCTTTTGGGTTCTCCAGGACTTTTGGGTTCTCCTGGGCATGTGGCTTCTCTTGGACACTTGAGGTTCTTCTGGACAGTTGGGGTTCTCCTGGACACTTGAGGTTCTTCTGGACATTTGAGGTTCTTTTAGACTTTTGGGTTCTCCTGGACACTGAGGTTCTCCAGGACATTTGGGTTCTCCTGGACACTTGGGGTTCTCCAGGATATTTGAGGTTCTTCTGGATATTTGAGGTTCTCCTGGACTTTTGGGTTCTCCAGGACACTTGGGTTCTCCTGGACATGTGAGGTTCTCCAGGACAGTTGAGGTTCTCCTGGACATTTGAGGTTCTCCTGGACTTTTGGGTTCTCCTGGACGCTTGGGTTCTCCAGGACATTTGGGTTCTCTTGGACACTTGAGGTTCTCCTGGGCTTTTGGGTTCTCCAGGACTTTTGGGTTCTCCTGGGCATGTGGCTTCTCTTGGACAATTGAGGTTCTTCTGGACATTTGAGGTTCTTTTGGACTTTTGGGTTCTCCAGGACTTTGGGGTTCTCCTGGACACTTGGGTTCTCCAGGACATTTGGGTTCTCTTGGACACTTGAGGTTCTCCTGGGCTTTTGGGTTCTCCAGGACTTTTGGGTTCTCCTGGGCATGTGGCTTCTCTTGGACAATTGAGGTTCTTCTGGACATTTGAGGTTCTTTTGGACTTTTGGGTTCTCCAGGACTTTGGGGTTCTCCTGGACACTTGGGTTCTCCAGGACATTTGGGTTCTCTTGGACACTTGAGGTTCTCCTGGGCTTTTGGGTTCTCCAGGACTTTTGGGTTCTCCTGGGCATGTGGCTTCTCTTGGACACTTGAGGTTCTTCTGGACAGTTGGGGTTCTCCTGGACACTTGAGGTTCTTCTGGACATTTGAGGTTCTTTTGGACTTTTGGGTTCTCCAGGACTTTGGGGTTCTCCTGGACACTTGGGTTCTCCAGGACATTTGGGTTCTCTTGGACACTTGAGGTTCTCCTGGGCTTTTGGGTTCTCCAGGACTTTTGGGTTCTCCTGGGCATGTGGCTTCTCTTGGACACTTGAGGTTCTTCTGGACAGTTGGGGTTCTCCTGGACACTTGAGGTTCTTCTGGACATTTGAGGTTCTTTTAGACTTTTGGGTTCTCCTGGACACTGAGGTTCTCCAGGACATTTGGGTTCTCCTGGACACTTGGGGTTCTCCAGGATATTTGAGGTTCTTCTGGATATTTGAGGTTCTCCTGGACTTTTGGGTTCTCCAGGACACTTGGGTTCTCCTGGACATGTGAGGTTCTCCAGGACAGTTGAGGTTCTCCTGGACATTTGAGGTTCTCCTGGACTTTTGGGTTCTCCTGGACGCTTGGGTTCTCCAGGACATTTGGGTTCTCTTGGACACTTGAGGTTCTCCTGGGCTTTTGGGTTCTCCAGGACTTTTGGGTTCTCCTGGGCATGTGGCTTCTCTTGGACAATTGAGGTTCTTCTGGACATTTGAGGTTCTTTTGGACTTTTGGGTTCTCCAGGACTTTGGGGTTCTCCTGGACACTTGGGTTCTCCAGGACATTTGGGTTCTCTTGGACACTTGAGGTTCTCCTGGGCTTTTGGGTTCTCCAGGACTTTTGGGTTCTCCTGGGCATGTGGCTTCTCTTGGACAATTGAGGTTCTTCTGGACATTTGAGGTTCTTTTGGACTTTTGGGTTCTCCAGGACTTTGGGGTTCTCCTGGACACTTGGGTTCTCCAGGACATTTGGGTTCTCTTGGACACTTGAGGTTCTCCTGGGCTTTTGGGTTCTCCAGGACTTTTGGGTTCTCCTGGGCATGTGGCTTCTCTTGGACACTTGAGGTTCTTCTGGACAGTTGGGGTTCTCCTGGACACTTGAGGTTCTTCTGGACATTTGAGGTTCTTTTGGACTTTTGGGTTCTCCAGGACTTTGGGGTTCTCCTGGACACTTGGGTTCTCCAGGACATTTGGGTTCTCTTGGACACTTGAGGTTCTCCTGGGCTTTTGGGTTCTCCAGGACTTTTGGGTTCTCCTGGGCATGTGGCTTCTCTTGGACACTTGAGGTTCTTCTGGACAGTTGGGGTTCTCCTGGACACTTGAGGTTCTTCTGGACATTTGAGGTTCTTTTAGACTTTTGGGTTCTCCTGGACACTGAGGTTCTCCAGGACATTTGGGTTCTCCTGGACACTTGGGGTTCTCCAGGATATTTGAGGTTCTTCTGGATATTTGAGGTTCTCCTGGACTTTTGGGTTCTCCAGGACACTTGGGTTCTCCTGGACATGTGAGGTTCTCCAGGACAGTTGAGGTTCTCCTGGACATTTGAGGTTCTCCTGGACTTTTGGGTTCTCCTGGACGCTTGGGTTCTCCAGGACATTTGGGTTCTCTTGGACACTTGAGGTTCTCCTGGGCTTTTGGGTTCTCCAGGACTTTTGGGTTCTCCTGGGCATGTGGCTTCTCTTGGACAATTGAGGTTCTTCTGGACATTTGAGGTTCTTTTGGACTTTTGGGTTCTCCAGGACTTTGGGGTTCTCCTGGACACTTGGGTTCTCCAGGACATTTGGGTTCTCTTGGACACTTGAGGTTCTCCTGGGCTTTTGGGTTCTCCAGGACTTTTGGGTTCTCCTGGGCATGTGGCTTCTCTTGGACAATTGAGGTTCTTCTGGACATTTGAGGTTCTTTTGGACTTTTGGGTTCTCCAGGACTTTGGGGTTCTCCTGGACACTTGGGTTCTCCAGGACATTTGGGTTCTCTTGGACACTTGAGGTTCTCCTGGGCTTTTGGGTTCTCCAGGACTTTTGGGTTCTCCTGGGCATGTGGCTTCTCTTGGACACTTGAGGTTCTTCTGGACAGTTGGGGTTCTCCTGGACACTTGAGGTTCTTCTGGACATTTGAGGTTCTTTTGGACTTTTGGGTTCTCCAGGACTTTGGGGTTCTCCTGGACACTTGGGTTCTCCAGGACATTTGGGTTCTCTTGGACACTTGAGGTTCTCCTGGGCTTTTGGGTTCTCCAGGACTTTTGGGTTCTCCTGGGCATGTGGCTTCTCTTGGACACTTGAGGTTCTTCTGGACAGTTGGGGTTCTCCTGGACACTTGAGGTTCTTCTGGACATTTGAGGTTCTTTTAGACTTTTGGGTTCTCCTGGACACTGAGGTTCTCCAGGACATTTGGGTTCTCCTGGACACTTGGGGTTCTCCAGGATATTTGAGGTTCTTCTGGATATTTGAGGTTCTCCTGGACTTTTGGGTTCTCCAGGACACTTGGGTTCTCCTGGACATGTGAGGTTCTCCAGGACAGTTGAGGTTCTCCTGGACATTTGAGGTTCTCCTGGACTTTTGGGTTCTCCTGGACGCTTGGGTTCTCCAGGACATTTGGGTTCTCTTGGACACTTGAGGTTCTCCTGGGCTTTTGGGTTCTCCAGGACTTTTGGGTTCTCCTGGGCATGTGGCTTCTCTTGGACAATTGAGGTTCTTCTGGACATTTGAGGTTCTTTTGGACTTTTGGGTTCTCCAGGACTTTGGGGTTCTCCTGGACACTTGGGTTCTCCAGGACATTTGGGTTCTCTTGGACACTTGAGGTTCTCCTGGGCTTTTGGGTTCTCCAGGACTTTTGGGTTCTCCTGGGCATGTGGCTTCTCTTGGACAATTGAGGTTCTTCTGGACATTTGAGGTTCTTTTGGACTTTTGGGTTCTCCAGGACTTTGGGGTTCTCCTGGACACTTGGGTTCTCCAGGACATTTGGGTTCTCTTGGACACTTGAGGTTCTCCTGGGCTTTTGGGTTCTCCAGGACTTTTGGGTTCTCCTGGGCATGTGGCTTCTCTTGGACACTTGAGGTTCTTCTGGACAGTTGGGGTTCTCCTGGACACTTGAGGTTCTTCTGGACATTTGAGGTTCTTTTGGACTTTTGGGTTCTCCAGGACTTTGGGGTTCTCCTGGACACTTGGGTTCTCCAGGACATTTGGGTTCTCTTGGACACTTGAGGTTCTCCTGGGCTTTTGGGTTCTCCAGGACTTTTGGGTTCTCCTGGGCATGTGGCTTCTCTTGGACACTTGAGGTTCTTCTGGACAGTTGGGGTTCTCCTGGACACTTGAGGTTCTTCTGGACATTTGAGGTTCTTTTAGACTTTTGGGTTCTCCTGGACACTGAGGTTCTCCAGGACATTTGGGTTCTCCTGGACACTTGGGGTTCTCCAGGATATTTGAGGTTCTTCTGGATATTTGAGGTTCTCCTGGACTTTTGGGTTCTCCAGGACACTTGGGTTCTCCTGGACATGTGAGGTTCTCCAGGACAGTTGAGGTTCTCCTGGACATTTGAGGTTCTCCTGGACTTTTGGGTTCTCCTGGACGCTTGGGTTCTCCAGGACATTTGGGTTCTCTTGGACACTTGAGGTTCTCCTGGGCTTTTGGGTTCTCCAGGACTTTTGGGTTCTCCTGGGCATGTGGCTTCTCTTGGACAATTGAGGTTCTTCTGGACATTTGAGGTTCTTTTGGACTTTTGGGTTCTCCAGGACTTTGGGGTTCTCCTGGACACTTGGGTTCTCCAGGACATTTGGGTTCTCTTGGACACTTGAGGTTCTCCTGGGCTTTTGGGTTCTCCAGGACTTTTGGGTTCTCCTGGGCATGTGGCTTCTCTTGGACAATTGAGGTTCTTCTGGACATTTGAGGTTCTTTTGGACTTTTGGGTTCTCCAGGACTTTGGGGTTCTCCTGGACACTTGGGTTCTCCAGGACATTTGGGTTCTCTTGGACACTTGAGGTTCTCCTGGGCTTTTGGGTTCTCCAGGACTTTTGGGTTCTCCTGGGCATGTGGCTTCTCTTGGACACTTGAGGTTCTTCTGGACAGTTGGGGTTCTCCTGGACACTTGAGGTTCTTCTGGACATTTGAGGTTCTTTTGGACTTTTGGGTTCTCCAGGACTTTGGGGTTCTCCTGGACACTTGGGTTCTCCAGGACATTTGGGTTCTCTTGGACACTTGAGGTTCTCCTGGGCTTTTGGGTTCTCCAGGACTTTTGGGTTCTCCTGGGCATGTGGCTTCTCTTGGACACTTGAGGTTCTTCTGGACAGTTGGGGTTCTCCTGGACACTTGAGGTTCTTCTGGACATTTGAGGTTCTTTTAGACTTTTGGGTTCTCCTGGACACTGAGGTTCTCCAGGACATTTGGGTTCTCCTGGACACTTGGGGTTCTCCAGGATATTTGAGGTTCTTCTGGATATTTGAGGTTCTCCTGGACTTTTGGGTTCTCCAGGACACTTGGGTTCTCCTGGACATGTGAGGTTCTCCAGGACAGTTGAGGTTCTCCTGGACATTTGAGGTTCTCCTGGACTTTTGGGTTCTCCTGGACGCTTGGGTTCTCCAGGACATTTGGGTTCTCTTGGACACTTGAGGTTCTCCTGGGCTTTTGGGTTCTCCAGGACTTTTGGGTTCTCCTGGGCATGTGGCTTCTCTTGGACAATTGAGGTTCTTCTGGACATTTGAGGTTCTTTTGGACTTTTGGGTTCTCCAGGACTTTGGGGTTCTCCTGGACACTTGGGTTCTCCAGGACATTTGGGTTCTCTTGGACACTTGAGGTTCTCCTGGGCTTTTGGGTTCTCCAGGACTTTTGGGTTCTCCTGGGCATGTGGCTTCTCTTGGACAATTGAGGTTCTTCTGGACATTTGAGGTTCTTTTGGACTTTTGGGTTCTCCAGGACTTTGGGGTTCTCCTGGACACTTGGGTTCTCCAGGACATTTGGGTTCTCTTGGACACTTGAGGTTCTCCTGGGCTTTTGGGTTCTCCAGGACTTTTGGGTTCTCCTGGGCATGTGGCTTCTCTTGGACACTTGAGGTTCTTCTGGACAGTTGGGGTTCTCCTGGACACTTGAGGTTCTTCTGGACATTTGAGGTTCTTTTGGACTTTTGGGTTCTCCAGGACTTTGGGGTTCTCCTGGACACTTGGGTTCTCCAGGACATTTGGGTTCTCTTGGACACTTGAGGTTCTCCTGGGCTTTTGGGTTCTCCAGGACTTTTGGGTTCTCCTGGGCATGTGGCTTCTCTTGGACACTTGAGGTTCTTCTGGACAGTTGGGGTTCTCCTGGACACTTGAGGTTCTTCTGGACATTTGAGGTTCTTTTAGACTTTTGGGTTCTCCTGGACACTGAGGTTCTCCAGGACATTTGGGTTCTCCTGGACACTTGGGGTTCTCCAGGATATTTGAGGTTCTTCTGGATATTTGAGGTTCTCCTGGACTTTTGGGTTCTCCAGGACACTTGGGTTCTCCTGGACATGTGAGGTTCTCCAGGACAGTTGAGGTTCTCCTGGACATTTGAGGTTCTCCTGGACTTTTGGGTTCTCCTGGACGCTTGGGTTCTCCAGGACATTTGGGTTCTCTTGGACACTTGAGGTTCTCCTGGGCTTTTGGGTTCTCCAGGACTTTTGGGTTCTCCTGGGCATGTGGCTTCTCTTGGACAATTGAGGTTCTTCTGGACATTTGAGGTTCTTTTGGACTTTTGGGTTCTCCAGGACTTTGGGGTTCTCCTGGACACTTGGGTTCTCCAGGACATTTGGGTTCTCTTGGACACTTGAGGTTCTCCTGGGCTTTTGGGTTCTCCAGGACTTTTGGGTTCTCCTGGGCATGTGGCTTCTCTTGGACAATTGAGGTTCTTCTGGACATTTGAGGTTCTTTTGGACTTTTGGGTTCTCCAGGACTTTGGGGTTCTCCTGGACACTTGGGTTCTCCAGGACATTTGGGTTCTCTTGGACACTTGAGGTTCTCCTGGGCTTTTGGGTTCTCCAGGACTTTTGGGTTCTCCTGGGCATGTGGCTTCTCTTGGACACTTGAGGTTCTTCTGGACAGTTGGGGTTCTCCTGGACACTTGAGGTTCTTCTGGACATTTGAGGTTCTTTTGGACTTTTGGGTTCTCCAGGACTTTGGGGTTCTCCTGGACACTTGGGTTCTCCAGGACATTTGGGTTCTCTTGGACACTTGAGGTTCTCCTGGGCTTTTGGGTTCTCCAGGACTTTTGGGTTCTCCTGGGCATGTGGCTTCTCTTGGACACTTGAGGTTCTTCTGGACAGTTGGGGTTCTCCTGGACACTTGAGGTTCTTCTGGACATTTGAGGTTCTTTTAGACTTTTGGGTTCTCCTGGACACTGAGGTTCTCCAGGACATTTGGGTTCTCCTGGACACTTGGGGTTCTCCAGGATATTTGAGGTTCTTCTGGATATTTGAGGTTCTCCTGGACTTTTGGGTTCTCCAGGACACTTGGGTTCTCCTGGACATGTGAGGTTCTCCAGGACAGTTGAGGTTCTCCTGGACATTTGAGGTTCTCCTGGACTTTTGGGTTCTCCTGGACGCTTGGGTTCTCCAGGACATTTGGGTTCTCTTGGACACTTGAGGTTCTCCTGGGCTTTTGGGTTCTCCAGGACTTTTGGGTTCTCCTGGGCATGTGGCTTCTCTTGGACAATTGAGGTTCTTCTGGACATTTGAGGTTCTTTTGGACTTTTGGGTTCTCCAGGACTTTGGGGTTCTCCTGGACACTTGGGTTCTCCAGGACATTTGGGTTCTCTTGGACACTTGAGGTTCTCCTGGGCTTTTGGGTTCTCCAGGACTTTTGGGTTCTCCTGGGCATGTGGCTTCTCTTGGACAATTGAGGTTCTTCTGGACATTTGAGGTTCTTTTGGACTTTTGGGTTCTCCAGGACTTTGGGGTTCTCCTGGACACTTGGGTTCTCCAGGACATTTGGGTTCTCTTGGACACTTGAGGTTCTCCTGGGCTTTTGGGTTCTCCAGGACTTTTGGGTTCTCCTGGGCATGTGGCTTCTCTTGGACACTTGAGGTTCTTCTGGACAGTTGGGGTTCTCCTGGACACTTGAGGTTCTTCTGGACATTTGAGGTTCTTTTGGACTTTTGGGTTCTCCAGGACTTTGGGGTTCTCCTGGACACTTGGGTTCTCCAGGACATTTGGGTTCTCTTGGACACTTGAGGTTCTCCTGGGCTTTTGGGTTCTCCAGGACTTTTGGGTTCTCCTGGGCATGTGGCTTCTCTTGGACACTTGAGGTTCTTCTGGACAGTTGGGGTTCTCCTGGACACTTGAGGTTCTTCTGGACATTTGAGGTTCTTTTAGACTTTTGGGTTCTCCTGGACACTGAGGTTCTCCAGGACATTTGGGTTCTCCTGGACACTTGGGGTTCTCCAGGATATTTGAGGTTCTTCTGGATATTTGAGGTTCTCCTGGACTTTTGGGTTCTCCAGGACACTTGGGTTCTCCTGGACATGTGAGGTTCTCCAGGACAGTTGAGGTTCTCCTGGACATTTGAGGTTCTCCTGGACTTTTGGGTTCTCCTGGACGCTTGGGTTCTCCAGGACATTTGGGTTCTCTTGGACACTTGAGGTTCTCCTGGGCTTTTGGGTTCTCCAGGACTTTTGGGTTCTCCTGGGCATGTGGCTTCTCTTGGACAATTGAGGTTCTTCTGGACATTTGAGGTTCTTTTGGACTTTTGGGTTCTCCAGGACTTTGGGGTTCTCCTGGACACTTGGGTTCTCCAGGACATTTGGGTTCTCTTGGACACTTGAGGTTCTCCTGGGCTTTTGGGTTCTCCAGGACTTTTGGGTTCTCCTGGGCATGTGGCTTCTCTTGGACAATTGAGGTTCTTCTGGACATTTGAGGTTCTTTTGGACTTTTGGGTTCTCCAGGACTTTGGGGTTCTCCTGGACACTTGGGTTCTCCAGGACATTTGGGTTCTCTTGGACACTTGAGGTTCTCCTGGGCTTTTGGGTTCTCCAGGACTTTTGGGTTCTCCTGGGCATGTGGCTTCTCTTGGACACTTGAGGTTCTTCTGGACAGTTGGGGTTCTCCTGGACACTTGAGGTTCTTCTGGACATTTGAGGTTCTTTTGGACTTTTGGGTTCTCCAGGACTTTGGGGTTCTCCTGGACACTTGGGTTCTCCAGGACATTTGGGTTCTCTTGGACACTTGAGGTTCTCCTGGGCTTTTGGGTTCTCCAGGACTTTTGGGTTCTCCTGGGCATGTGGCTTCTCTTGGACACTTGAGGTTCTTCTGGACAGTTGGGGTTCTCCTGGACACTTGAGGTTCTTCTGGACATTTGAGGTTCTTTTAGACTTTTGGGTTCTCCTGGACACTGAGGTTCTCCAGGACATTTGGGTTCTCCTGGACACTTGGGGTTCTCCAGGATATTTGAGGTTCTTCTGGATATTTGAGGTTCTCCTGGACTTTTGGGTTCTCCAGGACACTTGGGTTCTCCTGGACATGTGAGGTTCTCCAGGACAGTTGAGGTTCTCCTGGACATTTGAGGTTCTCCTGGACTTTTGGGTTCTCCTGGACGCTTGGGTTCTCCAGGACATTTGGGTTCTCTTGGACACTTGAGGTTCTCCTGGGCTTTTGGGTTCTCCAGGACTTTTGGGTTCTCCTGGGCATGTGGCTTCTCTTGGACAATTGAGGTTCTTCTGGACATTTGAGGTTCTTTTGGACTTTTGGGTTCTCCAGGACTTTGGGGTTCTCCTGGACACTTGGGTTCTCCAGGACATTTGGGTTCTCTTGGACACTTGAGGTTCTCCTGGGCTTTTGGGTTCTCCAGGACTTTTGGGTTCTCCTGGGCATGTGGCTTCTCTTGGACAATTGAGGTTCTTCTGGACATTTGAGGTTCTTTTGGACTTTTGGGTTCTCCAGGACTTTGGGGTTCTCCTGGACACTTGGGTTCTCCAGGACATTTGGGTTCTCTTGGACACTTGAGGTTCTCCTGGGCTTTTGGGTTCTCCAGGACTTTTGGGTTCTCCTGGGCATGTGGCTTCTCTTGGACACTTGAGGTTCTTCTGGACAGTTGGGGTTCTCCTGGACACTTGAGGTTCTTCTGGACATTTGAGGTTCTTTTGGACTTTTGGGTTCTCCAGGACTTTGGGGTTCTCCTGGACACTTGGGTTCTCCAGGACATTTGGGTTCTCTTGGACACTTGAGGTTCTCCTGGGCTTTTGGGTTCTCCAGGACTTTTGGGTTCTCCTGGGCATGTGGCTTCTCTTGGACACTTGAGGTTCTTCTGGACAGTTGGGGTTCTCCTGGACACTTGAGGTTCTTCTGGACATTTGAGGTTCTTTTAGACTTTTGGGTTCTCCTGGACACTGAGGTTCTCCAGGACATTTGGGTTCTCCTGGACACTTGGGGTTCTCCAGGATATTTGAGGTTCTTCTGGATATTTGAGGTTCTCCTGGACTTTTGGGTTCTCCAGGACACTTGGGTTCTCCTGGACATGTGAGGTTCTCCAGGACAGTTGAGGTTCTCCTGGACATTTGAGGTTCTCCTGGACTTTTGGGTTCTCCTGGACGCTTGGGTTCTCCAGGACATTTGGGTTCTCTTGGACACTTGAGGTTCTCCTGGGCTTTTGGGTTCTCCAGGACTTTTGGGTTCTCCTGGGCATGTGGCTTCTCTTGGACAATTGAGGTTCTTCTGGACATTTGAGGTTCTTTTGGACTTTTGGGTTCTCCAGGACTTTGGGGTTCTCCTGGACACTTGGGTTCTCCAGGACATTTGGGTTCTCTTGGACACTTGAGGTTCTCCTGGGCTTTTGGGTTCTCCAGGACTTTTGGGTTCTCCTGGGCATGTGGCTTCTCTTGGACAATTGAGGTTCTTCTGGACATTTGAGGTTCTTTTGGACTTTTGGGTTCTCCAGGACTTTGGGGTTCTCCTGGACACTTGGGTTCTCCAGGACATTTGGGTTCTCTTGGACACTTGAGGTTCTCCTGGGCTTTTGGGTTCTCCAGGACTTTTGGGTTCTCCTGGGCATGTGGCTTCTCTTGGACACTTGAGGTTCTTCTGGACAGTTGGGGTTCTCCTGGACACTTGAGGTTCTTCTGGACATTTGAGGTTCTTTTGGACTTTTGGGTTCTCCAGGACTTTGGGGTTCTCCTGGACACTTGGGTTCTCCAGGACATTTGGGTTCTCTTGGACACTTGAGGTTCTCCTGGGCTTTTGGGTTCTCCAGGACTTTTGGGTTCTCCTGGGCATGTGGCTTCTCTTGGACACTTGAGGTTCTTCTGGACAGTTGGGGTTCTCCTGGACACTTGAGGTTCTTCTGGACATTTGAGGTTCTTTTAGACTTTTGGGTTCTCCTGGACACTGAGGTTCTCCAGGACATTTGGGTTCTCCTGGACACTTGGGGTTCTCCAGGATATTTGAGGTTCTTCTGGATATTTGAGGTTCTCCTGGACTTTTGGGTTCTCCAGGACACTTGGGTTCTCCTGGACATGTGAGGTTCTCCAGGACAGTTGAGGTTCTCCTGGACATTTGAGGTTCTCCTGGACTTTTGGGTTCTCCTGGACGCTTGGGTTCTCCAGGACATTTGGGTTCTCTTGGACACTTGAGGTTCTCCTGGGCTTTTGGGTTCTCCAGGACTTTTGGGTTCTCCTGGGCATGTGGCTTCTCTTGGACAATTGAGGTTCTTCTGGACATTTGAGGTTCTTTTGGACTTTTGGGTTCTCCAGGACTTTGGGGTTCTCCTGGACACTTGGGTTCTCCAGGACATTTGGGTTCTCTTGGACACTTGAGGTTCTCCTGGGCTTTTGGGTTCTCCAGGACTTTTGGGTTCTCCTGGGCATGTGGCTTCTCTTGGACAATTGAGGTTCTTCTGGACATTTGAGGTTCTTTTGGACTTTTGGGTTCTCCAGGACTTTGGGGTTCTCCTGGACACTTGGGTTCTCCAGGACCCCTTTGCCCTCTCCTGATTGGTCGAGACCTCAATGACCTCCAGGAACCTCCAAAAAAAGGGGGGAAACGGCCCCATTTCCAGCCCGTTTTGACCCAAAACGGCTCCTCCTGAATGGTTGAGGTTCTCCAGGAGAGTTGAGGTCCTCCTGGAGGTCTGGGACCTCCCCAGACCCACATCACTGCCCTATAGGACCTCCCCCC